>NC_141320.1:34571073-34638573 GCF_037954235.1 Aulostomus chinensis | reverse complement strand
CTCACCCTGGCGGGTGGGCTGGGCCTCTCAGGGGAGTGGGGGTTCCCGGCTGGCTGGCTGGTGGTGCCCTATAGCCTGAAGCCCGCCTGCTCTGGGGGGAGGGGGAGAACAGGGGATGGGTGGAGGGGATGGGGATCGGGGGTTGGGGGGGGTAGCTCCATTCGGGGGCGGTGGGCCTGGTCGTTGTGGTGGGCTGTGGCTGCCCCGCCTGGGTGTGGGGTGTGGGTGGGTGTCGGCCTCGCCGCTGGCGGACCTCTTGGGGGGCTCTGGTCGGGTCTCGGGCCAGAGGGGCCCTGTGCCCCTGGGCTCTGCTCATGCTGTGGGGGGGGGGGGGGGGGTGCCCGGTGGGACCGGGGTCCTCTCTCTGCCCCGTCTCTCTGTGGGTTGCTTCTGGGTGGGGTTTGCTGCTCCTATGCTTTCCTACGGGTCCTGGCATGGGTTTGGCCTGTGGCTGTTTCCTGGGGGAGGGGTGGCCTGGGGCTCCCTGTGTCCTGGGGGTTTCTGGGTGCTCTGGTGGCTTGTTCCTGACCTGCCTGCTGTCCTGGACTGGGGGTGTGATGTCCTGGCCCCCCACATCAGCTACAGCCAGCTACGCACAGCATCCAAGACAAACTGTTGCACACACACATACACATACACACACGTATACACACATAAACGCATGCGGTGCACAACTGACCCATAATCACACACTCAGACATTTATCTAAAAATTATATTAAACCAAATGGTAAACCTGCACTGGAAATTCTGCAACCAATGTTTTTTCCTTTTTTTTTTCTTTTCTCCTCTCTGTTGTTGTTGTTACTTTTTCTTTGTTTGTTTGTTTGTTTTTTGTTTTTTTTCTGCTATTGCTGTTGTTGTTTTTGTCCCCCCCCCTTGTCCTCCCTGTCCTGTCCCTGCTCTCTCTTCCTGTCCTCTCCTGAGCCTCAGTCCGGTAGCTTCATCAATGAACCAATACCATTCCTAATAAAGTTCAACACAGATGGTGATAGGAGGAGTTTATCAGGTTCCTCCTTAGCAGAGTAGAACTGCTTCATTCCAACAACGCACCAGAAACATGGATGCTGCTGCTGAACAGGACAGGTTAAAAAAAAAAAACTTGTCTGATTGATTTCTACTATTTTTGGTCTCTTTTGATGACGTGTGCTACAATGTGATGTCACAGCGGCCATATTGGATGAGCTGGAGTCTCTCAGGAAAGTTGTTTTCTTTTTTCTCTCCAAGTCCATTCATAATGAACCAAAGAAAACACTGCTAATAAACCAGCAGAAGACGAGGAGGAAGTTCAAAAGTCTCTGAACTTCAAGTCAGAGGATCGACGTCAGGTTGCCAGCAACAGAGGGACCAACTAGATTAGACTGATGAAGAGCAGCACCTGAAGGCTGCCATCAAAGAAGAAGACCAGAGAAGAGAAGAGACTGAAAAGAGAGGGGAAGATTTGGAGCAACAAACAAGGACGAGGACTTGGTGATGTCTGGACCTGAGACCAGCCACCGCACCTCTGCTGCCTCACAGCTGCTGACCAGCAGGGTGAGGACGCACCCAGAGGTGAACTGCAGTCACTTGAGCAGGGAGTCAGGGAGTTCTTCAACAACAGAGAGGTTCCTATGAACAGGGATCAGATCGCTGCTCGTCCACCAAACCAGAGACACAACAACAGGCTCAGCATCATCGCTCCATTTGTGAGCAGAAAACATGAAGCTGAGGAGCAAAGAGTCCAGGTGTCCATGCAGAAGAGCCTCTCACAAAGACAAACTGAGACTGAGACAGAATCCTGACAAAGAGGAAGAGAATTCAGGACTGGTGGAGAGGAGCTGGAGAGTCCTGATCAGACTGAACGCTCACCTGAGCAGGTAAAAGTGACAGTGGTCAGAGACCTGGAAGATCTTGATCAACATTCATGACAATGTTTAATGTTGAGGAGGAGAGGAGGAGGAGTGAGGAGATGTCCCACTGTCAATGGAGTTGTGCTGTGAAATATCAGCAACCTCAGTTTGGGAGAGATAAATCTGGGAAAACTGGAAGAAAATGAGTGAATCCACACTTTGGAAGTCTTCTGATGTCAAGATCCAACAATTTAGGAGTTAGAAACGGTCACTGATCAGAGATCCACTTCCACCAGAACATCAGCTTGAACTGTGACTGTTATTCTGAAGAGGAGTTCAGTTCTGGAGTCAAATGGAGCAGTTTTCAGTCCTTCACTTCACCAGCAGGAGGCTCTGCAGCAACTTCTCCTCAATCAAAGAGAGCATCATCAGTTTCAGCAGAGATTTAGTGAGCAGCAACTTTGGAGCCTTGGCTGAATGATAATAATGAGCTGCAGCATGGAGGAGAGGCTCTGAAAGGTTTAGTCCAACCAGGGTCAGAGAGAGAGGGGGCTGTTGCTCTCCAATGCCAGGTTCTTGATCAGATCACCATGGTTACTGAGAAGCTGATGGATGTGTGACCTCTGAAATTGAGGCTGACAGATGCAGAACCATATTAGTTAGTTGTGTTTCTAGAGCGCCGGGTCACGCGTCGATCAGTTTCATCCACTTCCAGGATGACGTGAAGAGCATCAGGATAAAGTGAGAGTTTGGTTTGTTGGATTTGGTGAAATCTGTTGATCATTCAAAACTGCAGAATTTGTTCCTTCATGTTTAGTGGAGTTTCTATCCAATCGTTGTAGAACCTAAGAGAACCTGAGAGAACAGAGCAGCACTGATTGACAATCTTTCTATCAATGTGATTGATGGACAGAGGAAAGTCAACTGTTAGTGGCTGGTGGGAGCCACCATTTGCCTGTTTACAGTGGCAGAGATGAAGAAGAACTTCAAACTCAGAACAAACAGACAGAGGAACAGTTTGGAGGGAACAAATCACCAGAGGCAATGAAGGCTCAGAGCAGAACCTGAGAGTCCTGATTGACAGGAAGTTTCTGGAGAGGACAGCAGGGAATCCTAGGATGAGGTTTTATAGCCATTTTGGACTCTTGTTGACCGACGTTGTCTGTTGAGGGAGTTTAGACAAGTTCCTAAAGAGGAGGGAACCAAGGTGAACAAAGGGTTTGGAGAAAGACTTTAAGAAGAAAAATAGGCTCTGGAGGGAATTTATCAAGCATCCACCAGAGGAAAAGGAGGAGAAGAACAAAGTAAAACCAGAAGAACATCTGATGAGATCAGAACAAAAAGACTCTTCTGATCAGTTGTTGGAGAAACAGAACATGGACATCATGATTGAACTTCAGCCCTCATGAATGCCTTCCCTTCATGTGGAGGAGAGCTTGTTAAACTAGAAGAAATATCTAGTAGTCCAGCTCAGGATGTTCTGCTCTCATCATTCTGACCAAACTCTTTGGACGGGACATCGGCCAAATGTCCTCCCTGTTCCACCACATTCTGGTCTCTGTTCTTTCCTGTTCTATCCTGCTCCAACTTCCCACAGAGACTCAGACCATGAGAGGAAGGAGGATGAGAACCAGAGGTGTTCCTCACGTATGAAGTTCAACTGGTAAAAGTCTCATCACACATCCAGGACTTCATCCACCTACCGAGCTGCAGTTGAAGCTTTGACCACTGGCAGCAGCCTCAGAAGAGCCTCCTCTGAAGCTGAATATTTGCTCAGGTCAAACACGTCCAGATCTTCTGAGGACAGTAAGATGAAGACCAGAGCCGACCACTGAGCTGGAGACAGTTTAGCTGAGGACAGACGTCCTGATCCCAGCAGACGCTGGATCTCCTCCACCAGAGAACCATCGTTCAGTTCATTCAGACAGTGGATCAGGTTGATGCTTCTCTCTGGAGACAGATCCTCATTCATCTTCCCCTTGATGAACTTAACTATTTCCTGTTTGGTCTCTGAGCTTCTTCCTGTCTGTGACACCAAACCTTGCAGGAGAGTCTGATTGGTCTGCAGTGAGAGACCCAGGAGGAAGCGGAGGAACAAGTCCAGGTGTCCATTGGGACTCTTCAAGGCATGGTCCAAAGCTCTCTGGTGCAGGTGTTTTAGTTCAGGTTTCTTTCTGAAGACTCGTGACCTCCAGAATGTTTGTTCCTCTGTCAGCAGATTGACTCCAGAGTTGATGAAGGTCAGATGGACATGAAGAGCAGCCAGAAACTCCTGAACACTCAGATGGACAAAGCAGAACACCCGGTCCTGGTACAGTCCTCTCTCCTCTCTGAAGATCTGAGTGAACACTCCTGAGTACACAGAGGCTGCTCTGATGTCGATGCCACACTCTGTCAGGTCGCATTCATAGAAGATCAGGTTGCCTCTCTGCAGCTGATCAAAAGCCAGTTTTCCCAGAGCCTCCATCATCCTCTTGCTCTCTGGAGTCCAGTGTGGATCCGTCTCAGCTCCTCCATCATATTTGACCTTCTTGACTTTGGCCTGAACCACCAGGAAGTGGATGTACATCTCAGTCAGGGTCTTGGGCAGCTCTCCTCTCTGTCTGGTGGTCAACAGGTCCTCCAGGACGGTCACAGTGATCCAGCAGAAGACGGGGATGTGACACATGATTTGGAGGCTTCGGGACCTCTTGATGTGGGAGACCACGGTCTCAGCCTGCTCCTCATCTCTGAATCTCTTCCTGAAGTATTCCTCCTTCTGGGGGTCAGTGAACCCTCTGACCTCCGTCACCATGTCAACACACTCAGCAGGGATCTGATTGGCTGCTGCAGGTCGTGTGGTCATCAAGAGGTGAGCGGAGGGAAGCAGCGTCCCTCTGATGAGGTTTGTCAGCAGCACGTCCACTGAGGTGGACTCGGTAGCATCAGTCAGGGTCCGGTTGTTATGGAAGTCCAGAGGGAGTCGACACTCGTCCAGACCGTCAAAGATCAATGCAACCTGGAACTCTTCCAACCTGCTGATTCCTGCTTCTTTGATTTCAGAGAAGAAGAGATGAACAAGTTCCACCAAACTGAAGTTCCTCTGCTTCAGCACATTCAGCTCTCTGAAGGTGAACGGGAACATGAAGTCTATGTGCCGGTTGGTTCTGCCTTCAGCCCAGTCCAGAGTCAACTTGTGTGTTAGGACCGTCTTCCCGATGCCAGCCACTCCCTTTGTCAGCACGGTCCTGACTGCTGTCTCTCTTCCAGCTGAGGCTCTAAAGAGGTCTTCTAGTCTGATGGTTGTTTCTCGTGCAGCTGGTTTCCTGGATGCTGCCTCAATCTGTCTGACCTCGTGTTCCTCATTGACCTCTGCAGCCCCTCCCTCGGTGATGTGGAGCTCTGTGTAGATCTGATTCAGAAGGCTTGGGTTTCCTGCTTTAGCGACCCCCTCAAACACACACTCAAACTTCTTCTGCAGGTTGGACTTCAGTTGACGTCGGCAGGCTGCAGAAGTTCCTCCTGAATGAACAAAGAACAAATGGAGTCAAGGGTGAAGACTGGGACTCGTCCTGGTCCTGATATATCTGGGTGCTGCAGGAAGGAAGCTGGAACTGGTTTGACGAGGGCTTGAATGTGAGGAACCTTCATTTGGATCAAAACATGATGCACTCCAGCTTTAAAGCTGTTCAAATCATCTTACTGATGAGCAGACGGTCAGCCAGCTGCTCCTGATTCATTCTCTTGAGGAAGTCCAGTGTGATCTTCATGAACGCCTCTCTGCTCCTCCTCTGCTCCTCCTCATCATCCAACCACTCCTCTGGTTCATCTGGACTCAGAACCCTCCGGACTCTCTTCAGCTCCTTCTTCACAAAGTCAACAATCTTCTCCTCCAGCAGCTGGAACAGAATAAATGTCAGAGTGAAACGAGTGGAGGCAACAACAGGTCATGTGACTGAAAACCTGCTGGTCTCCAGTGAGTGACTGAACCCTCACGGACCATAAAGATGGAGTCCAGGTGTGCTGGGTGTTGCTGGATGGACTCACCACTGAGACCATCTGAGTTCTGCTGATCAAGTCTGTGGAGACAAGATGAAGTCAAAGAACCAATAGTAAAGGAACACCAGGGACCTTCATGGTAGCAGGGACCTGGACCCAGCAGAGATGGGGGGTCTGTGGCTGGTCCCAGACCTGCCCACAGCCCCCTGCTCTTGAGTGGAAGAGATCGTATCAGAACAGACAGTTTACATTCTCACCTGGGATCAGACTCCAGTCCACCTTTGAAGTCTATAGGAAGACCCATAGACCAATCACTCTTCATGGACACACAGCTGGGTTCAGGGGGGTCTGGTCTCCTCTGAGAGAACCTGATGGAAACAACACTGATCAATGCTGACGATCAGGAAAAATCATCCAGGAAAACAGGAAAATGTTGAAGGTCAAACGTTTTAATGATGACGATAAAAAAAATGCCTGAGAAAAATGAGTTTCAGTCCTCAGAGCTCACCTCTGACCAGAAGACTGTTGACCATCTTTGAAATAAATCGGCCGATACATAGAGTTGTTGCTTCTGAAGGACACACAGCTGGGTCCAGGTCCAGGTCCAGGGCCAGGTCCAGGTTCAGCTCCAGGTCCAGGTCCAGGTCCAGGTCCAGCTCCAGGACCAGTAGAGTCCAGCCTGGTTTTCTGGGGAGGGGCTCCCTCCTCTAGGTCCTCACTCTGATTCATATCAGAGTTCAAACCTTCACACAAACACAACAACACCTTCATTTATCAACAAGCTTCACATCTCAGGACCCAAACTTGTGACTCCTCCAAGTTCAAATCCTTCTCCTCTTCAGAGACATGGAGGAGAGACATTCATTCTTCTCTGTCTGGAGGACGGAAGTCATCTGATAGCAGCAAGAAGACCTGAACCTCTGGACTCCAGCAGGACAGTTGAACTTTGTCTGGTTGAGTTGCTCTGAACTGAAAGAGCTGTTATCAGATCCAACATCAAAGTCTGACAAATGAAGCTATCACCATGACAACCTGACTATCAGACTGTTGGTGTCATCACCTTCTGATGGAGAACAGAATCTCCATGAAGCAGCGAGTGCAGGTGAAGGAACCAGCAGCTCTGACTTTGGAAAGATCTCAGTCCAACATTCCTACTCGGAATGTTGATCAAAGCATCAGGAAACTCTGATGGTTCGGATCAGATTCCAGGTTTGAGTCTCAGCTTCACTCCTCCAACAGCTCAGAATCATAAACTCAGGCTTTTCTAGCAGCTGCTCCTCCTCCAGGACCTCAAACAGCAACACTGAATGATGCTGTGGTCAGGACCCTCTTTCATGTCTGGCTGACACACAGCGGCTGTCCCTCAACTCCAGTGTGAAGTCTGGCATGTTAAGATCCGGTTGGACCCGTTCAGACTCTCCCTGCATTCTTCCCTGATGACGCAACATGAGAAACCAAGCGCTGCTGGTTTGCTGTGAACGTTCCCGCTGACGCTCGTTGTGAACCAGCTAGAATCCCACCTTCACACCTCCTGATGGAGACGGTTCAGCTGGACACTCAAGCAGGGAGCCGACTCAGTCAGAGGGATCCTGTTGGTCTGGGGGGTTCTCACCTGCTGAACTCACCTGAACTCAACCTGCACACTCGTTCAATGGTTCTTTTCTTCCCTCCTTCTTCCCCCTCCTTTAATTCAGTTAGCGGTTCAAGACAAACAGGTGACCGACATGGACAGACATGTCCATTAATCATGGCCTTCATACCTGGATCAGAGAGACGCTGCTCCTTCTCCCTCCTCAGTCCAGGTGTTTGTGTGCATTTGATCTGGCGTCGCTTCCTCATAACTACAAGTCAACGAGAACAACCTGAAAACCAGTCAGGCCACAGGCAGAAAACAGTTACAGGCAGTTGTCCGATCTCTCCACTAGATGGTGCTGCCTGCCTCTGTGATGGCTCCAGATCAGATGGATCCCAGCAGCAGCAGCAGTTGAGTGCTTCAACACTTCCAGACCTTCATGAGGTCACATCAAGTTCTTCCAGGATTCACTGAGAGACGTCTTTGAACAGCTGCAGCTTGTCTCTGTCCAGGGTCTCATCATCATCTCCCAGTTTTCCTCCTGCTCCCCCATTCAGACCTGAACTGCCATCAATATTATTCATGTTGTTATCTGACTGAAGTCTTTACACATCAGAGGTGCCACCCTTGGGCCATGCTGGGGTCGTCCCTTTGGTTCGCTTCTCCCACTTTTCAGAAATTTCTAACCTTTCTTTTAAAAGCTCAGGGTTCTTCGCCCCGATTAGGACGGTTGATACGATACTCATTTTACAAGTTGCACCTTTAACCTGTTCTTCTATTGGCACTTGGAATAAAAGACAAGAGGAAAAACATGAACGTCTGTGCAGGAGTCCAGGTGAGCACGGGGGGACTATTTTTAACTTTCTGTGTCTGTGTATCTTCTGGGCCGGTTGCCCAGCAATGAGTCAACTGTACTACAATACCCACACACACCTTAGTCACGCCCACTGACCATTCCCACCAATCACAGCTGGAGGAGCCAGGAGACGTTTCCCCTTCAGTCATACACACCTCTCCTTTCACTCCTTCAGGTTCCTATCCCTCCTTTCACTCTGACTCCTCCATCAGAACTGGGCAACAACAACTCCTCTATCTGTGCTGCAGCCTGGCCTTTTATCCACTTCAACCTCTCCCTCCTCACCCGTCCAGCCCTCCTCTCACACCCTCACTCTTACCTCCAACTTTGGAACTCCAACATGGAGCGACACAAGATCTTCAGAAGAAGTGCAGGTTATAGATTTGCTAGATGAAACGGTTTCCATGAACAAAGGGTTCACGTTGATGGAATAAAGTACAAGAATTCTTTGATTTAAAACAAATGCATGACCAGTTTTGTGTGAAGGGGAAACATGAATTAGACTTGAACAAAACGTGGTCCAGATGTAGAACTGCAGCAGTGTTGAACCCAGGTCTGACTGCTAGAGGACCAACAGAGCCCATCAAGCTCTGTGTACTGGAACGTGGAGTTTAGTTCCTTTCACACAGCACTGCTCTCTCTCTGCTCCTCTCAGCCACACTCCTGGATGAAGCTCAGTCACACCACACATATGAACACTCACAAACACACAAGGACACACACTCACCAACACTAAACATGAACAAACACAACCTGGTCAGCCTGAGTCAGGTCTGCTCAGGTGTCCTCAGTCAGGGGGGACCGGACCCAAGCATTTCTTTGGTTTTTATTGTGTGTCCTTATTCTGAGGGATGTTTCCCTCTCTATGTTCAGGAGGTTTATGGGACTTGCTGGTATTTTCAACTGAATGGTTTACTGGAAGCTGGAGTGACTGATCAGACCAGTCACTCCAGGAAACCTCCTTTAAATGCTGTCAGAGAGGGAGAGCCGTCTGCTGGTGGTGGTGTTCATTCCTCAGTGGGAGCCTCTATGGTTGATGTTCTACTTCCCTCTGGTGGTGAGGCAGTGGGGATGCAGGTGATCTGCTGGTCTGGTTGAACGTGAGTGGACAGAAACCTTGTTGAGGTGACTGGGAGTTCCTGACTGTGGTGAGCTGCCTTGCTTCTCCTCAGGTCTTCATGGTGGCTTTCTGCTGGACTGTTGTTGAAGGGAACATGGCATCGTATCATTTTCAGCTCTGACATCTGGACAGTGGACAGATGTGACATCATCATGGTCTCACTGCCTGCTTTGTTCATGGATCAATGGAACGTTGTGTTGGAACCTTTATTGTAGAACTGCTATGAGCTGAGAGCTCAGTGTTGTTGGAACAACGCAGCTCCACATGGGACTGATGTGATGAAGAGGTTTTTATTGAGCTGAAGCTGGAGAGCAACAATCAAAATGGAGCAGCAAACATTCTGATGGCAACGTTTACAGAGGAAAACTGTTGCAGAGTTCAGAGTCCCAGTGAGTCAGGTCAGGACTGGGAACACTGGTCTCTCCTCAGCACCTCTGACACTGGAGTCTGGGAGCCCTGGGTGGCCTCACAGCTCACCCAGCCCACCTTCCTCCACTGGTCTGCGGGGAGCCTCAGGGTGCTGCTCCAGCTGTAGAGGCCGTCCTTCTCCAGCACCCCGGGGCTCCTGCTCTCCTCCCCGCCGCCGCTGCTGCTGCCGTCCACCTTCCAGGCCAGACTCCAGTCTGAAGGGAAGCCCTTGTTGGCCAACAACACCAGCGTGACCCTCCCCTGCTGCAGCTCCTGGCTGGAGGGGGGCAGCACCGTTAGGGAGGGAGGGACATCACCTAGAAGACACCGCTCAGATTAGAGGACAGGCTAGCTGTCAATCAAATCCTGCTGCTAGGACACCAGGACTATGAGAGCAGATTTCCTCTTGAAGGAGTTTCTGTCAGATGTTTCTCTGCTCCAGCAGTCACTCACTCACACATTGTTTCACTTCCCTTCAAGAAGCGGCTCAGAAAGAGTCCTCACCGCCCAAATAGAAGCAGGACCCTGACAATGGAGGAAAGCCCCTTTGGCAGCAGCTCCACTTTGAAAACTGCCATCAACTAAAGCTTCTCTGTTCAGTCATGAAGATGAAGAACAAAGAAACCCCACACATTCAAATCTCCCTGATTCAGTACCATGGGGACAATGTTTACTTTGTCCTGTTACCAGGAGGAGGGATTTACCTGTGGCTGAGCATCAAAGGCAGCTTCAAGGAACCAGAAATGCCCTTATTTGGACATGACTTTGTCGAAGGACTCCCCTGAAATTCAAGGCCCTGAATGGGAAAGTATTTACAAACCTGGTAACTTAAACAACAAACCAGTCAAACCACAGCTACCAGTTTAAACTTCAGACTTGGAGGTTCATGTTCATGGTAGACTTCCAAAACTTGACTTCAGAATTCTTTGAACCCAGAATTTTTTTACTCTTTGATTTCAGAATTTTGTCTTTGATGTCATCGTGATACAATGGACCAAACCTCTAGATTTGATATTCTACTGCCCTCTGTTCACTGTTATGCAGATGACACACAACCTTGCTTGTCGATGGAGCCAGACGACACAAGCCAGTTTACTCATCTGCAAGACTGCCTGAAAGACATTAAATCCTGGATGTCTTCTAACTTCTTAATGCTAAATTCAGATAAAACTGAGGTCATCGTGTTTGGACCTAAACACCTCAGGGACACACTCTTGAATCGGATCTCTACTCTAGATGGCATCACCCTAACTCCGAGTACAACTGCAAGGAACCTTGGGGTCATTTTTGACCAGGACCTTTCCTTCAGCTCCCACATAAAGCATGTGACTAGGACCGCCTTCTTCCATCTGCAAAGTATCGTTAAGATTAGGAACATCCTTTCCCAGAGTGATGCTGAAAAACTGGTCCATGCATTTATCACTTCTAGGCTGGACTACTGCAACTCTCTCCTGTCAGGATGTCCTAAATACTCCCTAAAGAGTCTCCAGCTGGTCCAGAACGCTGCAGCCAGGGTTCTGACAGGAGTTAAGAAGAGAGAACACATCTCTCCACTTTAGCTTCTCTCCACTGGCTTCCTGTAGGATCTTGCCTCCATTGGGTCAACGGACTGCTCAAGTTTAGCGTACATACACAGCAAATGTATATGTGCTGTTGTTAAATTTCTGAAGTGTACCATTATTACTTTCAATCTGTAATAATTGTGACCGCTTGTGATCGTTGTATCAGGCTTTGAGTTGTGTAATGCAATTTCGCCTTGGGCTCGATCCCTTGGTGACAAATAAAACACTCAAATACTCAAATAGAATCGACTTCAAAGTCCTTCTGCTGACTTATAAGGCTCTCAATGATAAAGCTCCATCCTATTTGAAAGAGCTCATTAGTCCCTACTGTCCGACCAGAGCACTCCGCTCCCAGAATGCAGGTCTTTTAGTGATTCCCAGTATCTCTAAAAACAGACTGGGAGGTAGAGCCTTTAGTGACCGGGCTCCTCTGCTGTGGAACCAGCTCTCTCCATGGGTCAGAGAGGCAGACACTTTAACTACGTTTAAGTCCAGGCTTAAGACTTTCCTTTATGACAGAGCCTTCAGTTAGGACTGGTTCAGGTAGCTCTGAACCATTGATAGCTATGCTGCTACAGGCTTAGACTGCTGGGGGACACATCAGGTTACATGGAGCCCTTCCCTCCTCTCCTCTCCTCTCCCCCTCTCTCCTCCTCTCCTCCCCACACATTTTTGGAACTGTCACTACCACTACTTGTTGCACTTTGTAGTTTGGCCTTGGTGTCTCGCAGTCTCTCTGTGTTTCCACAGATCCACCTGAGCCCCAACCGCCGCCTGCATCGCCCCCCCCCCCTATTCCCTACTGTTACACCGGCCTGCGCTCCCCTTCCATGAACCAGTCTGCCATCCAGTCCCCCATCAAGCTGGCTTGCTCTCCCTGCCTCCCCTTCCAGAAGCTTCCTTCTTCAGCTGTTATTAACATTTCCGTGTTTCCCACATTTTGTATTGTAAACTGTTTTCTTGTCTGTAACAACATCTACTGCACGTCTGTCCGTCCTGGGTGAGGGATCCTCCTCTGTTGCTCACCCTGAGGTTTCTCAGATTTTTCCCTGTTAAAAGGGTTTTCTATGGAGTTTTTCCTCAGTCGATGTGAGGGTCTAAGGGCAGAGGATGTTGTTATGATGCCATGTGAAGCCCTTTGAGACAAACTGTTGGTGAAAATGGGCTCTACAAATAAAATCGCCTTACCTTGTGACATTCAGGACATTTTTGGAGCCTCTTGTTGGATTTTGCCACAGAGAATCAGAGCCAATCAAAAGCCTGGTGGACTTCAACATGGAGGACTGAACAAGTCAAGAAAGCATCAGTTTGACCTTCACAGGTGTTTCTGTTCCTGTCTCAATGCTGTAGAAAGAGCCTGAGGAGCTCAGAGGGTAGAGCATCAGACTTTTAATGTGAGGGTCCAGGGTTCAAGTCCCTGTTCAGGTGCTGTGGAGGTTCCAGTGTTTGACAACATGGTACTGGATGAAGTTTAGTGTTGAACAAACTGTCATCATCAAAAGTAGAAGTGTTCTTGTCTTGCCACTGTGAGACTGTTGCTAGAAAAGTGACCAATAATAATTTCATGTGGCATGCAATTAACAAAAGACCTACATTGATGGTCGAGGGGTCTGGAACCTATCCCAGCATCTACAGGCCAGAGGCAGGGTTCATCCTGGACAGGTTGCCAGTCCATTGCAGGGCCAACATACAGAGACGAACAACCATTCATACCTACGGTCAATTTAGAGTGTCCAATCAGCCTCATCCCAAATTACACATCTTTGGACGGTGGGAAGGAGCTGGAGTACCAGAGAGAACCCACGCATGAACGGGGAGAAGATGCAGATTCTGCACCTGAGCCTGGACTCAAACCCAGAACCTTCTTGCTGTGAGGCCACAGTGCTAACCACTGCACCATCATGCCGCCGTGGTCTCATATACTTTTCTCAATTGTGTTTCTTTCATGTCCTCCTGAGATCAAACACAGAATTCTAGTTACTGTCAAAGCCCTGATGACATCGTCAGGAATTCTGACTTTGATCTGGAGACTCTTGCTTTAATCTGAATTTGATCTGACGAATGTTTTAGTTTAGGTTGCATGATACCGTCCACCTCATTTCTCCTGATGGACTGGTGACCTGTCCAGGGTGAACCCTGCCTCTTGAACAATGTCACCTGGGATCGCCCCCCCCCCCCCATGACCCTTAAAGGACAACAACAGAAAGTGGATGGAGGGATGGACTCAACACTGAAATCAGCTGATCTGATCCACATTCTAATGTTTCCTGTCCCTCTTTCGGAGTCAGTCAGAATAGTAGTGTATATAATAATGTATATCCAACCTTGTAGTATCTTTCCAAAGCTTTGAGTATTTCTTCTTGTTTCTACTTGTAGTTTTAGTGTCTGGATCTTTTCTTTTGATGTCCTGCTGTCTGCTCTTTGCTTTTGGAGCTTCCTTCAACAACTACCAGGCCTCCTGGGTACTGTAGGAAACATGGTCAAGTTCTTCTGACTTCTCCAGGAACGTCCTGCTCTCATTGGTCTGTCTTCATTTTGACTCCTCCCACTGCCACAATGACCAGCCTTTATACTCTTGGTGACTGGGGCCCTGGTTGCTGCAGGCCTCAACACCAGCCTGTGGTTGTGAGCAGGGCAGAACAGAACTGACAGTATCTCCCATGCAGGACCTGGGTCAGCGCCTGGTGCCAGCTGGGGCGCCGCTTTAACCTGGACCCCTAGAGGATCTTCTCCAGGAACTGGCCTTTTTGGTTCCATCAAGGCCTGAGAGGATGGTGAAGAGTGATCCTCCACCAGGCAGCACAGTCAGCAGCAGCCATTTTGTTCCACTAGAATCAAGTATGATCGTGACAGACTGGTGAGTATTTGCTAACTGACACTTCCTGTTTTTACTGCTATTCTTCCATGAATGTGCTCATGTTGGCTGGTCCCCAACCACAGTTTCAAAGCCATGATGACATCTTTCATCAACAATCAGACTTATTTTTTCTCTATTTGGACAAATAAGGTTTCAACTGACACGGCTGGCCAACGTCCTGGAGTTCATTCAGCCTGGAGAACCAGGTGCTGGTTCCTTCTTTTACCAGGCAGGAACGGGCAGCAGATCCAAGATCAGTAGGTGCGGATGTCTGCTTTGACTGGTAGGAGGAAAGAGAGCAGGAGAGCTGGTCAGAGACAAAGACAGATCATGAAGAAGGAGTGCTGTATTCTGCCAGCACATGCTAGTGACAGTCAGAGATCAGGAGTCTCAGCAGGGAAAGATTCATCTCTTATTTCAGAGGATAGTTGGACGTTCACTGGAAGACAGTGACGTGTGGTGAGGTTCATGGCTGGTGAGGCACCGACTCCATCACAATCAGATCTGTCAACATATGAAAAAAAACCTGCATTTAATAATAAAAACAGTCAAAAAATGTTCTCCATGTTTTGGCTTCTGTCTGCCACAGCTTCTTCAGCGCTCTGGATACTTTAGCGTGAACCTCCTGCTTCCATTGAAAATCCAATTTAGAAAATTGTTTTAGCTTAGAAATGTAATCCTCCATTGTGACATTACGGCCACTCAGGAGAAAAAAAATAAGGCAAGGCAAGGCAAGGCAATTTTATTTGTATAGCCCGTTTTCACAAACAGTTTGTCTCAAAGGGCTTCACATGGCATCATAACAACATCCTCTGCCCTTAGACCCTCACATCGACTGAGGAAAAACTCCATAGAAAACCCTTTTAACAGGGAAAAATCTGAGAAACCTCAGGGTGAGCAACAGAGGAGGGATCCCTCACCCAGGACGGACAGACGTGCTGTAGATGTTGTTACAGACAAGAAAACAGTTTACAATACAAAATGTGAGAAACACGGAAATGTTAATAACAGCTGAAGAAGGAAGCTTCTGGAAGGGGAGGCAGGGAGAGCAAGCCAGCTTGATGGGGGACTGGATGGCAGACTGGTTCATGGAAGGGGAGCGCAGGCCGGTGTAACAGTAGGGAATAGGGGGGGGGGGCGATGCAGGCGGCGGTTGGGGCTCAGGTGGATCTGTGGAAACACAGAGAGACTGCGAGACACCAAGGCCAAACTACAAAGTGCAACAAGTAATGGTAATGACAGTTCCAAAAATGTGCAGGGAGGAGAGGAGGAGAGAGGGGGAGAGGAGAGGAGAGGAGGGAAGGGCTCCATGTAACCTGATGTGTCCCCCAGCAGTCTAAGCCTATAGCAGCATAGCTATCAATGGTTCAGAGCTACCTGAACCAGTCCTAACTGAAGGCTCTGTCATAGAGGAAGGTCTTAAGCCTGGACTTAAACGTAGTTAAAGTGTCTGCCTCTCTGACCCATGGAGAGATGCTGGTTCCACAGTAGAGGAGCCCGGTAACTAAAGGCTCTACCTCCCAGTCTGATTTTAGAGATACTGGGAATCACTAAAAGACCTGCATTCTGGGAGCGGAGTGCTCTGGTCGGACAGTAGGGACTAATGAGCTCTTTCAAATAGGATGGAGCTTTATCATTGAGAGCCTTATAAGTCAGCAGAAGGACTTTGAAGTCGATTCTCGATCCTACAGGAAGCCAGTGGAGAGAAGCTAAAGTGGGAGAGATGTGTTCTCTCTTCTTAACTCCCGTCAAAACCCTCGCTGCAGCGTTCTGGACCAGCTGGAGACTCTTTAGGGAGTATTTAGGACATCCTGACAGGAGAGAGTTGCAGTAGTCCAGCCGAGAAGTGATAAATGCATGCACCAGTTTTTCAGCATCACTCTGGGAAAGGATATTCCTAATCTTAGCGATACTTCGCAGATGGAAGAAGGCGGTCCTAGTCACATGCTTTATGTGGGAGCTGAAGGAAAGGTCCTGGTCAAAAATGACCCCAAGGTTCCTTGCAGTTGTACTCGGAGTTAGGGTGATGCCATCTAGAGTAGAGATCCGATTCAAGAGTGTGTCCCTGTGGTGTTTAGGTCCAAAAATGATTACAATAACTGAATGACTGCACTTGACTTTCCTAACAGTAAATTGTAGTTCGCTGTCACTTCTTCTTCTGCAGCGGACCGGAGGAGGCGCAAGCAGAATCCCTGGGCTCACTAGCGCCTCCTCCATGAGGCAGGAGAACTGCGTGCCTCACCCGGCACCTTTTCGCAGCCGTTTTATGATCGCTCAGCACAAGAAACACGTTACACTCAGTGTATACAAAAACACTCTACATGATATTCACCAGCTAAACTATAGAAATGTAGTTTGTTTCGCAGAAGTATTTGAACATTTTAATAGCGCCATAGAAAGAGACAGCAATACGGGCTCCCTGCATAGCATGCAGCACAGTTAGCCGAGTCATTGAGCAATGCCTGGTGAGGCTCAGCTGCCTGGTGCCTCACCGCACGTCTCTTCTCAGTATTTGAACGATAAATATGAAAAATCTGTGATTTTGAATAAAAAATAACTTAAAACTGGTTGAGTTAGAAGCAAAATAACTTTATCGTACAAATCAAAGGAAAAATACAATAATTGCTTTTATTTTTTTCAATTTACATTTTTTTCTTTCCATGATGACGGGCGAGGCACGGCCTCACTTGCCTCCCCTGACCGCACGTCACTGACACACACACACACACACACACACACACACACACACACACACACACACACTGAGACATGCAGCAGCTCACAGTAACTGCCTCAGTCACACAGCAGATAGACTCCTTTCTATAACAAGATAAGCAGTAGAAATGGATGGAAGTGATGATGAACTGATGAACAGGTGATTTGTCCAAAAGTCAACATCAGATTCATTTCCAATCTGTGGAAGCAGTTTCATCTTGAGGTTCCAGGTAAGAACAGCCAGCTGTGGGCTGACACACATCTCTTCAGGAGCACTTCTATGCTCCAAACTTGCCAGGTTGAATTGTGTCTGTATTCTGAGGGCAGCAGGAGGACGGAGGAGTGAGGACACACACATTTGGAACTGAGAGCAGCTGTGTGGGATTTCCCCAGCAAAGATGAAACCAGCTCCTTCATGCTGGCTATGAAGGCTCACAGTCACACTGACCCTGCTACAAATACTTTGATATGCAACAGACTGGTTTCTCTTCTGGTAGTTTGTTATCAACTGTTGTCACATTTAAGGATCACTTTAGACTAGAGGGTGTCCTCTTCAGATTTTGAACAGCGTAATATAGACTCTGTGGGTCCTTCTGATTGATTAATGATGACTTGTTGAAAAATTCCTACAGTCATCAGTAGGAGCAGAGCTGATGAGGAGAAATCAACTCCAGATGTTCCCAGACGGGGAAAACCTGCTCTTCCTCGCTGGTTCACCTCTGGAAACGAAACTCCAACAGATGCGCGGACCAGAGGGAGGAAACCACGGCGTTTCACTGCTTTAGATTTAGAATCTCACGCCAAGCCGGAGAAGCAGGTCCTGAATCAGTCACGTGGTCACTGCCGGCTGGCGAGGCTTCGGACGTCACCACATACGTCATCAATACGCACTTCAAAAAACGAGAAGAAGACGCGGGAAGCTTTGAACACAACAAGGAAAGAAGGAGAAGTCCGTGAACCCCCGGCCTCGGTCTTTGTCTCCTGAAGGCTGAGTGGCGCCGGTAGAACCTCAACATGTGCGCCGCGCAGCTGCTGCGGGTGTCGGTCCAGGAGCGGATCCTCGCCGCCGCTGAAGACTTCCTGCTGCAGCTGGGAGAAGGAGACTCAGCGGCTGGAGTCCCGGTGCTGAGAGCGCTGCTCACCGAGCGGCTGGCGGCGGCCGCGGAGCAGATCGTGGCTCTGCTGGAGGAAACCGTGGCGGAGTACGAGCGGGAGAACCGCCGGCAGAGGTTGCTGCTCGATGCCGTGCTGAAGCCCCGAGTCAGGCTGGACAGAGCAGGTGAGTCCCCGCAGGGACCTGCTGGGCCCCTCATTCAGTCCAGGAAGTGGAGCTGCAGCAGGGCCGGTTCTCGACGGGCATTTATAAGGGGGCAGACAGAAATGTGAAGGGGCACATGATGGCGACTGAGGCGGGAAAGGGTGTGGTGGTGTTGGGGGGGGGGGGGTAGGTGGGTCTCTGGATCACTGTTGTTGTCATGTAATTGGATTGCACTTTGTCAGACCTTCACCCTCAGACCGGTCCAACCTGGTCCCACATGAAGGCTAAAGCCCAGTTCACTCCAAGATTTTAGGCGTCAGTGACTTCCCTCCCCCAATCAGGCTGAGGCATCAATGACCACCACACTACAGTAATGAGGGTGAACAGATCCAAGACAGTGGACTGGGAGGTCGCATGCGACGTCGGTGACAAAAAGTGGACACCAGCACTGCTGGATATCAGGACTTGTGGCAGTGACGTAAACGGAGCTGCAGCCAATGACAGCAGACATGGGAGCTCTGGCAGTGGGGGAGTGACGCAGAGCCACCAACAACAATGAGGAGGGGCATGGATTCTAGGAAGGGTTCACCATATCCTTGGACACAGGATTCTTGGCTCCATGGTAGCGCACTAAGGACCTGGAGGGCTGCGTTCTGCTCCACCTCCATGTTTACAATGAAAGGGGCGTGCGCTGCGTCCAAGAGTTTCCTGGTCAGCTGTGCAGTTGGCCACGCCTCCTGACGGGGAAAATCCTGTAGTCTGAACACTCCTGTGCACCGACAAATCTTGTAGTGTGAACAGCAGCCTGATTGAGCGCCGATGGTGTGAACAGCAGGGCCTGTCGCGAACAAAAAGTAGCGTAGTTTGAACAGGGCTTGAGCTTCTGCTGGTGGAACTCTGAGGGTCCCTGAGGCCCCAAACCCCTGACCAGGAGGAGGTGGCAATCCCTCGGGGCCAAATTAAAAAAGAAAACTAAAAAAACATTTCTGGTTCCAATTCTGAGATCAACTTACACAATAAAGTCAGACTCGATAAGAGCTCTCAATGTAGCCGATATTTACCAAACTGAAGGGTTGGCGTTGTGTTAAACCTCTTGTTTGTCTTCTTGTCCTGTTCTCAGCTTCTTGTTTGGAGCCCCTGAACTCTGTTGGCACCTGAACAGCTCCACTCTCCTTTCTCACCAATCCACTCCTCAACAACAGCCTCCTGTTTCCCTTTGCAAACTCTAACAAACCTCCATATCCAAGTCATGTGTTCTGGACTTCTCATGGCCCAAGTTGACCAAAGTCCTCTTTCTTCGATGGAACGTGGTTTGATGGTAGGGGGTTCAGATCTGTGACAAAGCAGAGAAGGAACTCTCCCAAGATGCTGAGACGCATCAATGACAGGGCTCGGAGGGAAAGAGAGGAGGTGAACCTGTCCTCTCAGTGATGCCTTTTCCAGTGGATTCTTCAGCTTCTGCAATAAATCTGGTCCACATTCAGTTTGTGGCTCATCTGTTACTTTCTGAAGGGAGAGAGAGAGAAAGAGAAACGTCAGTCTGAGTGCAACCCAACACAGCAAAAAGCTGTGCTGGAACCTGACGGGCTACGTCCTGGCTCGTTAGGGTCCAAGCAGTGATTGATGGTGATGGAGGCAGTGGGGTTGGGAGGGGGTGTGTGTGTGTGTTTGTGTGTCACGAGAAGATACACACACAAACACACACACAGCGGTGTGACAGAGAGATGAGAGGAAGCTGACACTGTATCACGCACCTTTTTCAGCAGATTTTTCCGCTGCTGCAGATCATTTTGTCAACTCTTAATCCAGTAATGTTGGGAGTCCATCAGGATTTGTGGGGTTTTTAACTTCTAAAATTTTGTGGAAAAATCCCAGAGACAAACTCCACCTTCAGGAGCCAGAAAGAAGGATTGGATTGTTTTTCTGAAGGCAAAGGTGGTCCAATCCCATCCATGATCCCAGACCTGCTCAGTGCCCCCTCAGATAAAGATGGTGGATCAAATCAACAACAACAAGTCAGTAAAAGTCAAAGAGCAGGCAGCACAATGTTGGTGGGACTTGTTCTGATGATGGAGCTCCATTCTACCACCATCATGGATCAGACACATGAGGAAAGCTGTGGAGCAGCTGAAGGTGGTTGCTGCCAGGCTGAAGACCACCAGACACATCAGGAGGACCAGGATGGTGATGCTGAAAGAGCAGCACTGACTCAGTCAGCACACACACACACACACACACACACACACACACACACACACACACACACACACACACACACACACACACACACGTGTCAGCAGTCTCTCTGTCTCCTGCAGCAAGTCACATGATATCCAAATGAGTCCCGTCAGAATGAACCAATGTTACAGCAGCTTTAGGGGACAAAATCCAAAGGCAAACCTCCTGCAGACACCAGTGAAGCTCTGTTGTTTCATTTCAATGCAGTTTCAGTCCAGATCAGTGAGTCCAGAGCTGCTAGCTTGACAGCTAAACACGGAGCATCACAACACTCAGCAGGACCCTGGCTGGAGTCGTTCTGCCAGCTTGAAGCGACGTCACTCATGCAGCTCTTTGAGTGTCTCAGTGGTTCAGACCTCCAGTGCTCCAACATGAACAGGAACCTTGAAGACCATCAACCATTCATCAACAGTACAGAACAATGAGAAGAGTTTCCACTTCTAAATAAAAGGCTATCACACTGTTACTACTACAATATTACAGTATTATAGGTTTAGAAAGTTCACCAAATTAAGAGTAAAATGATATCATAGGCATTGACTCAGCTACATGTAGAATACAAATGCAGAGCCAGAAAACCTGGAGAGAACCCACGTAGGAACAGGGAGAACATGCAGACTCACACAGAAAGATCCTGTGCTTGAGCAGGGGCTCGAACCCAGAACCTTGTTGCTGTGAGGTGACAGGTTGAACCACTGCACCACTGTGCCTCCTATAATGGAAACTATACAGGCCTTTTAAAAAGTTATTTTTGTTCACTGCCCAGCCGGCCTGGGCTGGACCGGCCATTCAAGAATTGTCCCACTTTTCCCAGTGGCCAGGATGTCCCTGGACCCCACACACTGACCAGGACACTGGGAGGCGGTACTCATGCTAATGGTAGCCAGCAAGTGTCTCTGGTCTTGTTGTGTCTGTAATGAGGGCCATTGTGTTCCAACTGAGCAGGAATGTAAAAACATAGAAGATTTTAATAGCTGACGGCTATTTGGTGTTGTTAGAGTGGATAAACCTCACCTTGTGATTATGAATGGACAAAACCATTCAGTGATGGGGACCTATGACCTTTGACCTGGGTGACCCAACGTTGATCCAAGCATCTGAAGCCAGCGTTTCTGTTCCCAGTTTGCTGACTGGTTGTCAGTAGCAGGACGTCTTTTTTCATTGAGTTGATTTCTGTTTCTGTCTGTTGCTCCGCTGTTTCAGAGTCAAATGAAGAGATTTCTGATGTTGCTGTTTGTGTCCTGCAGATGTGGAGCAGCTGCTGGTGATTAAAGAAGAGGTTCCCCCTGAGCTGCAGGACCCAGAGCCCCCCCACATTAAAGAGGAGAGGGAGGAGCTCTGGACCAGTGAGGAGGGAGGGCAGCTTCAAGGGCAGCAGGAGGCTGATATCACCACGTTCCCCTTCACTCTGGTCCCTGTGAAGAGAGAAGGGGACGAAGAGAAACCTCAGTTCCCACAGCTTCATCAGAGTCTAACTGAGGAGAACTTGAAGGAAGAGTCTCTGAGCAGCAGCCCAGTTCATCCTCTGAAAACAGAAGCTGATGGAGAAGAGAGTGGAGGACCAGAACCAGAACCAGCCAGCAAGGTAGATCCAGATCCACTTGTACAACCCCAGACTGAAGACCAGATGTCAGACTCTTCTGAAGCTGAGCCTGAAGTCAGTGAGGATGATTGGGTCAGACCTGATAACACGGCCACCTCTGAGCACAAGGAACCCTTTGGCTCCAGGAGGAATTTGCTTCAGAAATTGAGACCAGGACAGGAAGTGAGTCATTGCAGCTCAAAAGAGCAAAAAGTAAAGACTGAAAGAGAATCAGAGATCATCAGGAACGTGAACTTTGGTCCTTCTGAATCTGAGACAGAAGTCAGGAAGGATGAGCGTCCCTTTAGGTGCTCAACATGCAGTAAAGATTTTAGGAACAGAAGGAGTTTGAATAATCACATGAGAACACACACTGGGGAGAAACCATTCCCATGCTCAGTTTGTGGCAGAAGATTCTCAGAAAAGGGTAATTTGAGAAGACACATGAGAAGACACACTGGAGAGAAACCATTCCCCTGCTCAGTTTGTGGCAAAAGATTCTCAGAAAAGAGAGGTCTGAAAAGACACATGAAAATGCACAATGGGGAGAAACCATTCCCCTGCTCAGTTTGTGGCACAAGATTTTCAGAAAATGGGCATCTGAAAATGCACATGAGAACTCACACAGGGGAGAAGCAATTCCCCTGCTCCATTTGTGGAAAAATGTTCTCTGTTCAAGGATATTTGAAAAGCCACATAAGAACACATACTAGAGAGAAACCATTCCTCTGCTCAATTTGTGGCACAAGATTCTCAGAAAAGAGATATCTGAAAAACCACGAGAACACACACTGGGGAGAAACCATTCCCCTGCTCACTTGGTGCTGAAAGATTCTTGATAAAGGCACAACTGAAAAAACACATAAGAACGCACACTGGGGAGAAACCATTCCCCTGCTCAGTTTGTGCTAAAAGATTCTCGGTAAAGGGACACCTGAAAAGACACATGAGAATGCACAGTGGGGAGAAACCATTTTTCCAAACATGACACTGAAGCCATGACAAAAGAGTGGGAGACGCAGGTTGAAAGCCAATAATGAATGTATTTAACTAAAAAAAAACACAATAAATCAAAAATGGGCCCAGGTGCTTCCAACTAGGAGGAATGAACAGCTCCCCACCCTCCAGATACCTGCTGCAACACAAGAAACATCATGAAAGACACGAGATTCTGCGTGACTTTTCTGTTAAACCTGTGTTGAGAGCTAATTTGCAGTATGCAACCAAACCAGGTTACTTTTGAATGTTGCAAAAATACATCCCTGCAATTCTTCAAAAATAATTAATAATACGAGAACACACATTTGGTTTGTTTTGCACTGGAATTGTCCTTTAAGAGCTTCACAAGCTGGGAGAAGGATTTTAAACACTACTCTGGATTTTACTGGAGGCCAGTGCAGCGAAGCTAAGATTTGCGTGATGTGCTCTCTCTTCCTAGTTTCTGTCTATGCTTCTTGTCTATGCTTTACGCTTTATTTCTATGCATGCACCTGCATTGTGGACCAGCTGCAGAGTCTTCAACCACTTGTTAGTACAGCCTGATAATAAAGTAAATAAAAATATATGATAATAAAGAGTTACAATAGAGCAGTGACATCACTAGATAATGTGTCTCTAAGGGGTTTTGGGCCAAGCACAGGAACTTCTGTCTTATCAGAGTTGAACAGTAACAAGTTATAAGTCATCCAGGCCTTCATGTCTGGAATGCATGCTTGTAGTTTGGATAACTGTTGGCCTTCATCCGGCTTTATTGATAAATATAATTGATTATCATCTGTGAAACAATGGAAATGTATGGAGTGTTTTTGAATAATATGACCTAAAGGAAGCATATATAAAGTGAAGAGTATCGGCCCCAGCACTGAACCTTGGGGAACACCGTGTTTAACTTTGGTTTGCATGGAAGATTTATCGTTAATGAGTAGGGCTGGGTTTAAAAAATCTATTTAATCCATTTGAATCAATTTTCCTTTTCATGGTTTGATATCGATTCATAAAACCCACAGATCGATTCCTAACTTGCAGAGAACAGCCTGTGTATCAACTCTGGCAGTCTCGCATGATCAGCGTTTGGCGGCAGTTTTAATGGAATGTGATTTTGCGAGAATTTACTACCAGTCAAGCAAACATGGTGGACTGAAGCACAACCCTGAAGGCACACTCGGTGAGATTAAAGGCCGATGTTTGGGTGCACTTTGGTTTTAAGGACGGAGAAAATGACGACTTGGGGGGGGGGGCAATATGCAAACTATGCAACGGGATGGTAAAGTACTGTGGGAATACGACAAATTTCCACTTGTCAAGACATCACCCAGCAGAAAACCAGTCGACACGGCTCAAACAACGCAGCCTGGAGCAGGAATAAGATAACCGAGGCTGTCGCAGTTTTTATATGCAAAGACATTCGACAATACCAAACATGAACGCAAGCTTAAAACAAAGCATCGAAACTTCGCTTCACTCAGCAGAGAACGTGGCATTGACTTGTGATTGTTAGACGTCAAGAGCAACAGATTCATATCTGACCATTCCAGCTCACTACATTAGCGACTGGGTCCTCGCATGCCATGTTCTTCAAACCAGAGCCGTGGAAACCAGCCACACAGCGAGAAAACTCAGCGAACTGTTATTCAGTGCAATAGGCGAGTGGAAGCTTAGGAACAAGGTGCAAGCTATCGAAACTGACAATGCAGCAAATATTGTCCGCGCTGCGGAGATTACGGGCTTGTTGCACATTGGTTGCTTTGCACACCTTCTTAATTTAGCCTCGCAAACTGCGCTGAAAGTCCCTACAGCTGCACGCTTGCTCGGCAGAGTCAGACGCATGGCTGCATTTTTTCATCGTAGCTCTACGGCGAGCCACATCCTCAGTGAGAAGCAAAGGGTGCTGGAGCTTCCTGAGCACAAGATGGTGATTGACGTGGTGACGCGTTGGAATAGCTCACTGGAGATGCTGGACCGTTTCCTCCAGCAGCAACCAGCCATCTCAGCAGCTCTGCTGTCACCTGAAGTACGCAGAAACGAGAAAGATGTCTGCACGTTGACAGAAGTGGACGTAAGAGTCCCAGAGGATGTGGTCAAAGCCCTTCAGCCACTGAAAGCAGCTACTCTTGCCACGTCTGAGGAAAAATCCCCGACTGTCCATCATTGCACCCTTGCATGCACAACTGTTGGAAGAGATGCGCTGTGTCCCCCAGGATTCAACAGTCATCAAAGAGGTCAGGACAGCAGCAGACAACAACCTCAATTCAAGGTAAGCTTAAAAAGTATGTAGGTGAATGCGTGTGCATTCATGCACATTCATTTCCAATTAAATTATATTTAAGTGATCAAATATATCTTTTCAAGGTTCGTGCCTTGAAGGACAGGCTCTATGTTGCTTCAGCGTCAGACCCTCGCCACTCAGATGCAGCAGCAGAAGAAGCTGTCATCCACCCTGACAGTCAGAGCATCAAGTCAAGGAAACATCACCATCTTGTAGTTCCAAACCTTCACCTGTCAGATTCAGCTACTTCTTATTGTGGGACTTTAAATTTGAACACAAACAGTGTCTAGACGCACGATGGCCCAAAAACGGCCCGCATCCCAATTGCAGATCAGCACCACACCAGACCCAGGATTGGTCCAGTTCTGATTTTACTTCAGTATTTGGCACCTTAGGATGTTCGGACCGAATCCAGTTAGTTCCACACATTTTCATTTCACCTTGGATTTTGGAGCTTTCGGGTTAAAACCTGTATTTCATGTGTGGGCCAAAACCGTCATGTGTGCACCACAGCCGGATCAGGAAGCTTTCAAACGGATCTGGCCCAAAGACTCCTGCTATCTGGGTAGTGTAGATGCCAATGTAGTGGTTGGGGAAATAGTCTCTGAGAATCCAACTTGACGGTCCTGCTAAGTGTTGTGATGCTCAAATGTTCTGTAAAATAGTTGGACCCTCAGCAGAGATGCTAGATTAGGAGTTGATGGGAGTTGTTGCAGATACCAGGGTCCAAAGTCCAGGCTTGAACCTGGTTTGTGCAGTTATTTGTCAAGCTAGCAGCGATTCTTTCCTTTTCACATCGCCGTGTCTCCTGATGACTCAGGACCAGTTGATGTCCATTTACCTGTCATGGTGACAGAGAACTTTGTCCAGCTCAACCAGGACAAAACTGAGGTCTTAATTGAAGGTGGTGGCAGCGTTGTTAGGGCCTGAGCCTCCTCCCAACCAGCCACAGCCAAGTAGCAGGAGTTGGCCATAGAAAAATGCAATTCCTCCTTCAAAGTCCGCAGTCCGAGACCTGCTGGAGGCTCCACCAAGATTTGAACTCGGATCACTGGATTCAAAGTCCAGAGTGCTAACCATTACACCATGGAACCTGTCCAAAAAAAAAAAGACATGAGTGAGAAAAATTATGGCGCTTATCATGTAGGAGGGACTACAGTGGTTGTCTGGTTTTAATTTTCACAAACATCCATCCATCCATTCATCCATTGTCTTCCGCTCATTCCTGTTAATGGTTGCAGACTCCTTTTTCAGAGCTGGAACCTTCCTCTGTGTCAGCTTCCTGTTCCCATCTCTATGTTAACGGTCAGTTTTGACCCACGTCTTCAATCAGCTGTCAAATAAACTAAAACAATTTTCTATCATGGTTCAGGTTAACAAAATCCTCATCAACTTCTCTGGTCCAATCACATTTATGTTGGCACACAGAGAACAGATCTAGAGTCAGAGCTGAGACTTCAGTCTAACCACCTTAAGATGGAGGAGAAGAAGCCCTGATTTCTGGGTCTCACAGTCTTTTTATTCTTTTTATTCTCTTGGCTCCACCCACACAGGGCAGGAGAACATCCTCATAGTGAGTCAGTATTTTTCCATGTTTAACCAAATCAGCTCTCAGTGGTTAAGAACAGGTGAGTTAGTGAGTGTGGTTCGTTCTAATCTGATGTCCAAGCTGCAGGAAACAGCAAAGCCAAACAGTACAGAAGCCTTTCAGCATTCATGCAGACTGGAAAGAGGCTGAAATGCTCCCTGCTTCTGGAAGGAGCAGAGATGCAGCCAGAAAAAACACAGAATTTACCCAGACTCTGATTTGAACTAGCAAGAGACTCAAGCTGGTCATGAAGTATGATTGGCTGCCTCTTCGTGATGTCATTCACACACACCTGTATAATCAGGATGTGAGCTGAGGGGTGGAGATCAATGAGTCCTGGAGACGTTCAATAATGTCCACAACTTTGGCACCAGGAAGACAGCAGGTGATGGCACCTGGGAGTTCAACAGACCTGATGATTGAACCACCAATCACAAGGATTTCAGCCTCCATTGTAAACAGAGAGTTTAGATGAGAGAGAACCTGCTGTCAGCCTCACCAGTCAGGGCAGTGGCAGAGGCAGCAGAGTTGAATGAAGCAGGATCACCTGGCAGGTCCCAGCTGGAGGTGATGACATCACTGGCCTCAGTCCTCACCAGTGCTCTGCCTAGCAACAGGGACGATGGGGAGAAACCAGTAGAAGCACTCTGAGAGTTGGAGACAGCAGGAGAGAGACCACGACAGAGTCACCCATGGGAAACTGTTGGATCCACTCAGGACCGGCTGGACAGACACAGATCAAAGACAGAATTGATGATGATGTCATCAGGGCTTTGATAGTGTCTTTATTTGTACCTAGAATTCTGTCTTTGATCTCAGGAGGACATGAAAGAAACCCAATTGAGGAAAGTAGAGGAGAACATTCAGCTTCATTGGAAACACTTGAACTGTTGAACAGTAGAATTTGTTTGAAACAGTTTACAACACTGAGTGACAGGATTGAAGAGGGAAGGTTTTTCTACTTTAAATTTAATTCTAACTTTAAACTGTGGATGAACATTTTTAGTCGTTCATATTCTAACATACAGAGGAAGTCATGTCATTCCCTTTTTAAGAAAATAAAAAACATGTGAAGCTCCTCCCCCCAGCTCCAGATGGACAGACAGACATGAGAGAGGCCAGGAAGCAAAGAAGTGTTGTGCTCCTCTCCAGTGCTCTGGTGTTGTTGTGTTCTTCTCAGCTCCATCATGAAGACCTGCTGGCACTGGGCGCTGGTGGAAGTTTGCAGCTCTCACTGGAAAGTCCTGAGGCTCCTCCCACTCTGAAGCAGGCAGTTGCTCCCAGCCAGCCCACACTTTCACTCTCTGGTGTAGGAGTGAAGAACAAAATCAGAATCAAGAACCATCACTCTTTCATTGGGGCTCCTTTCTCCTTGTTCTGATCCAGAAACTCAACAGCTTCTATCATTGATTTGACAGGAAATGTTGATGACACACTGGGATTTTTGTTCTCCTGCTGTCACTGTCAAGTGCAGCTTAACATGAGAGGCAGCAGGATCATTCATGTGTTCATGTTTCCAGCAGACAAGGAGGAAACCTGGGAGGACTTCAGTGACTTTGATCACTGGTTCTCACTTCAGGTGTGAAAGCTTTTGTTTATGAAGTTTGAACGGAGCCCGGAGTTGAACCTAGAATCTTCTGATCCAAAGTCAGACACGTTGTCCATTGCACCACCAGCCCTACAGCGGGGAGGGGCTTCTGCAAAAAGAGTCTACAAATTCAGATGCATGAAAGAAAATTTCAATGATATGGTGGCATTTTCTGTTTTTGTGCTGTCTGCTTTTCTAAATATCAGGTTTAGATCATCAACACTGGAACAAAACAGAATACAGTAATTAATAAAAGATGATCAACTTTTTTAATATTACATTAATTATTTAACATGAAACTACTGAATTTTTTAAAAAGAAAATAAGAAAGAGAACCTGCATCATCCCAGCCATGAAGACCTCAACATGGTTGAAGAGAAAGTCTTGTGGTGGATTCTTGTGTTTTGCAGCATCCTTGATGAGTCTGCATAGAAACATTGGTGTTGTGGACCAACATCCACCAGGAGTGGAGCTCAACCAAGAAGAGCAAGAGGGGAATGTTTCTGGAGGAGCTGGGAAGTTCCCTGGTCAAGCCACACACTGAGGGAAGGGAACGGACGCCCCGAGACCCAGACGCTGCAGCCTTGCTCAGACACCTGCAGAGCTCAGCAGCACTCCATCCATGCCATCAGCAACACAGAGAGCATCCACACCAGCGTCCTCCCCAGCAGCCCTGCCTCAGCACCAACCAGAACAGCCACAGCCACAACCCCCTCAGGACCTGGTTCAAGACGAAAGAGGGTCAGGACTGCCCAAGCAGTCGGGACAGCAGGATGGACGGATGGTGCTTCAACTGCAGGGAACATCTCTGGAAAGAACACACAGAAGTGACACACAAGCATCTGAACACACACAGACACACAGACACAGACACAGACACACACACACACATACACACACACACACATGCATGTTCTTACACACAGAGACTTTTCCTCTGTTTTTGTTTTTTACTGGTTTTGAACCAGTAAGTGGTTTCTGTTGGTTTGGTTTGCTTGACTGGTTGTTGTTTGTTGACCTTCCAAATCCATATTTTGGGTTCTGGCTTGTTCTGCTTTTCATTTTGTGTTTGTATTAAAGTTCTGTTGATGAAAAAGAGACTTTTTTCTCTTTTTCTTGAAGTAAATATATGAGGGTCTAAACTGACCCATAACACCATGGATGTTCCAATAGTTAATGATATTAAAATGAATACTAAATCAAACCAGTCCATGTCAGAGATGTGTTCTAACACCCTCAGTAACGGTCAGGAAACACAACAACCTTTGGTTTATTTCTAGGATTTTCTTGAGGTTCATTTATCATTTTTTAACTGAAATCGAGGGTTTACTGACTAAAAAAAGGTCCAGAGGCCAACAACTAAATATTCAAACCAATATTTCCATGGATAAGGAAGTCTAACAAGGTCACCAAGAGATGGAAACAACTTGGAGGATAGAAAATTGTTTTAGTTTATTTGACAGCTGATTGAAGACGTGGGTCAAAACTGACCGTTACCATAGAGATGGGAACAGAAAGCTGACACAAGAGGAAGGTTCCAGCTCTGAAAAAGGAGTTTGATCAAAATCTTGAACTGACAGTAGAAATATCCTTTTGTATGTTGACCTTTGTTGACAGAAGTCACTTTAGCTTGGCAGTGACAAGAATGGCTGCTAGCTTGACAAAGAACTGCACAAACCAGGTTCAAGCTGGACTTTGGACCCTGGTATCTGCAACGACTCCATCAACTCCTAATCTAGCAGCTCTGCTGGGTCCAACTATTTTACAGAACATTTGACAGACCTGTGGAGCAGTGAGGACACACATGAGTTGATCACATGATCCACTGAAGCACCATTTTACCTGCCACTGAGGTCACCAACATGAACTGGAGTTGGGAATCTTGAACTGAAACTGGTATCACAGCGACACCTGCTGCTGCAAAATGGAACAGCAACACTGAACCAAGTACAGGATTGGAGGGAGACTGATGGTCTCTGTTTGGGTTTTGAAGAACAAGGAGGGCGTGGGCTCAAGCTGGATTCTCAGAGACTATTTCCCCAACCTCTACATTGGTATCTACACTGCCATCCAGTCACATGACTGAAGTCATCCAGTCATGTGACTGAAAACTCCCCCCAAAAAATCAATCTCCTCCTAAACCGTAAATGCCAGGGCTTCCAAACTTTCACACATTACTCTCCCAACTGTGCTGATTAAAAGTTGTTCAAGGTTAATATACTACGCGCTCGGTTTGGATTTTATAAGCCGTCAAAGTGGGGGAGACACTTTTCGCCTTACAATGGTAGTCTATGGGGAGAGCGTGTCCTCTCAGGGTACATACTCTCAAACAAATGCTTCTCACATCTACACCATACATTCAACAGCTTTTAAAAACACACCACTGTATTCCTGACAAAAATCCCTACAAAAATATGGTATTTTGTGTGACTTTTGACCAACGTATGCCGAGTTATTCAGCTTTTCCACACTACATTTCTCTGAATCCTCCACTCTCTCCACTCCAGCACAGATCAGACACAGTGCAGCGGGGGAGGGGTTCTTAAAGGGCCAGCTGCAGCTCTGCTCTCAGCTCTGCTCTCAGCTCTGACAGAGATGGCAGAGAGCGAGCAGAGAAGGGAGGGGCTCTTAAAGGGCCGGCTCTCAGCTCTGCTCTCAGCTCTGCTCTCAGCTCTGACAGAGATGGCAGAGAGCGAGCAGAGAAGGGAGGGGCTCTTAAAGGGCCAGCTCTCAGCTCTGCACTCACACTGTGCAGCGCACTGAGGCTCGTATCTCCTAAACTACAAGGCCTAGGGATTTGCCCATTACACCGTTGGACTCGGGCCGGTGTCAAGGACGCGGCCATAGGGCTCAGGCCCTAACAACGCTGCTTGCAGCTTTAATATTTAACCCTGTGTTTTCTCCTGTTCGTCCTGGTTCCATTAAGTTTTGTGACGTTTAGTTTATGTCTGATTCGCTTTCTCCCATCGTCAGTCTCCCATCGTCCAGTCTCCCATCATCCAGTCTCCCATCGTCCAGTCTCCCATCGTCCAGTCTCCCCGCCATAATCAATAAACCTCTTTTGTGCACTGCCCTACACTGTCTGCAATTGGGTCTCCATCATTCCCTCACCATCCTCAACCCCCAAATCCTGACAACTTCTTGCCCCAACGCCAGGGACGACACATCTGCGAATGCTGACTCCAGGACAGGGAGACGATCTCCAGAGCTCTGGATTCTTTTCTGTTGATCTGAATAAATTCTTTTGAACCAACTAGAAGGTGTCCTCTCCAGATTTTGAACAGCACAGTACAGAGTCTGTGGGTCCTGATTGATTAATGATGACTTGGTGAAAAATTCCTACACGAGCAAAAATAACAGGGTCTTTGCCCCGGAGGTACCCTGAGGTAGAAGTGGGACAAAGTGAGAGCGCAGAGGGGAGAGTCGAAGATTGAAGCGCCCCTCCCCCGCTGACGTAAAGTGAGAGCACAGAGGGGAGAGTTGAGGCTTGAAGCGCCCCTCCCCCGCTGACGTAAAGAGAGAGTGCAGAGGGGAGAGTCGAGGCTTGAAGCGCCCCTCCCCCGCTGATGTAAAGAGAGAGTGCAGAGGGGAGAGTTGAGGCTTGAAGCGCCCCTCCCCCGCTGACGTGAAGTGAGAGCGCAGAGGGGAGAGTTGAGGCTTGAAGCGCCCCTCCCCCGCTGACGTAAAGTGAGAGTGCAGAGGGGAGAGTTGAGGCTTGAAGCGCCCCTCCCCCGCTGACGTGAAGTGAGAGCGCAGAGGGGAGAGTTGAGGCTTGAAGCGCCCCTCCCCCGCTGACGTAAAGAGAGAGCGCAGAGGGGAGAGTCGAGGCTTGAAGCGCCCCTCCCCCGCTGACGTAAAGTGAGAGCGCAGAGGGGAGAGTCGAGGCTTGAAGCGCCCCTCCCCCGCTGACGTAAAGTGAGAGCGCAGAGGGGAGAGTCGAGGCTTGAAGCGCCCCTCCCCCGCTGACGTAAAGTGAGAGCGCAGAGGGGAGAGTCGAGGCTCGAAGCACCCCTCCCCCGCTGCTCCCTCCCCCTATGTCAGAGGGGAGAGTTGAGGCTTGAAGCGCCCCTCCCCCGCTGACGTAAAGTGAGAGTGCAGAGGGGAGAGTCGAGGCTTGAAGCGCCCCTCTCCCGCTGCTCCCTCCCCCTATGTCAGAGGGGAGAGTTGAGGCTTGAAGCGCCCCTCCCCCGCTGACGTAAAGTGAGAGCGCAGAGGGGAGAGTCGAGGCTTGAAGCGCCCCTCCCCCGCTGACGTAAAGTGAGAGTGCAGAGGGGAGAGTCGAGGCTTGAAGCGCCCCTCCCCCTCTGACGTAAAGTGAGAGCGCAGAGGGGAGAGTCGAGGCTCGAAGCCCCCTCCCCCGCTGACGTAAAGTGAGAGTGCAGAGGGGAGAGTCGAGGCTCGAAGCGCCCCTCCCCCGCTGACGTAAAGTGAGAGTGCAGAGGGGAGAGTCGAGGCTCGAAGCGCCCCTCCCCCGCTGCTCCCTCCCCCTATGTCAGAGGGGAGAGTCGAGGCTCGAAGCGCCCCTCCCCCTCTGACGTAAAGTGAGAGCGCAGAGGGGAGAGTCGAGGCTCGAAGCGCCCCTCCCCCGCTGCTCTCTCCCCCTGTGTCAGAGGGGAGAGTCGAGGCTTGAAGCGCCCCTCCCCCGCTGACGTAAAGTGAGAGTGCAGAGGGGAGAGTCGAGGCTTGAAGCCCCCTCCCCCGCTGCTCTCTCCCCCTGTGTCAGAGGGGAGAGCAGAGCAGGTTTTTAGAGTTTTTCATGTGAAAAAGTGTCCTAAACCCCAGATGTTGTCCAACAGTGGAATGTACCATCATCATTTTGTAGGGATTTGTGTCAGGAATTCAGTGGTGTGTTTTTTGAAGGTGTGGGAGTTTTAATTTGGATGTGACCAGCCTGTGTTTGACAGTCTGGACCAGGAGGGGAGACAGCCTGGACCAGGAGGGGAAACAGTCTGGACCAGGAGGGGAGACAGCCTCCCCATGCGCTTCCACTGGAGCTGACAGTTCCCAGACAGCAACACTGCAGCAGATCTGCTCCAGACCGTGGATGAGATTTGGTGCAGACCCGTTTGCCAGATCTGCACCGGGGTCTTTATTCACAACGGCCCAATACCGGCAACAATATAGATTACTGATCTGGAACGGACGTGGGCCGGTTGTGGCCCAGTACAGTTAAAAACTCAATGACATTTTTTTTGGATTCAGCACAAATCTGTGATTCACATTTCACATCTGGACCAAATGCGGTCCACATATGCAGCACAACCAGGAACAGATCTGGGCCAGTTCTGGTCCAGCCTACAGCTATGACATTTGGTTCAGATCTGGCACAGAGCCATGATTCACATCTTACATCTGGGCCAAATGTGTACTCAGACAGCACAAAGAAATGCACAAATTGTCTTCAAAAATATTTATTCTTCAGTTCACATTGAAATCATTCACTGGTCTCTTTGTCAGCACAACATTCTTTTGGGCTTTTCAAAATAAAATCATTCAAACTTTGTTGCAAACTGTAGTCTTCAAAAATATTTAGGCTTATTCTTTTATTAACATTTGAAACACACACTGCTCTCCTTGTCAGCACAACTGAGCTTTGATTTTGTTTTTCAAAATAAAATAATTTTAATTTTCTATTACAAAGTGCAGTTTTCAAAAACATTCAGGCATCTTGTTTGGTTCACATTTAAAACACACACTGCTCTCTTTGTCAGCACAACTTTTTATTTTGGCTTTTCAAAATAAAATTATTCCAATTTTGTTACAAACTGCAATGCGTTTAAAACTATAAATTAGAAAGTATTTTGGTGGAATGAACCTTTAAAACTATAAATAAGAAAGTATTTTGGTGGAACGAACCTTTAAAACTATAAATTAGAAAGTATTTTGGTGGAACGAACCTTTAAAACTATAAATTAGAAAGTATTTTGGTGGAACGAACCTTTAAAACTATAAATTAGAAAGAATTTTGGTGGAACGAACCTTTAAAACTATAAATTAGAAAGTATTTTGGTGGAACGAACCTTTAAAACTATAAATTAGAAAGTATTTTGGTGGAACGAACCTTTAAAACTATAAATTAGAAAGTATTTTGGTGGAATGAGCCTTTAAAACTATAAATTAAAAAGTATTTTGGTGGAACGAACCTTTAAAACTATAAATTAGAAAGAATTTTGGTGGAACGAACCTTTAAAACTATAAATTAGAAAGTATTTTGGTGGAACGAACCTTTAAAACTATAAATTAGAAAGTATTTTGGTGGAACGAAACTTTAAAACTATAAATTAGAAAGTATTTTGGTGGAACGAACCTTTAAAACTATAAATTAGAAAGTATTTTGGTGGAACGAACCTTTAAAACTATAAATTAGAAAGTATTTTGGTGGAACAAACCTTTAAAACTATAAATTAGAAAGTATTTTGGTGGAACGAACCTTTAAAACTATAAATTAGAAAGTATTTTGGTGGAATGAGCCTTTAAAACTATAAATTAAAAAGTATTTTGGTGGAACGAACCTTTAAAACTATAAATTAGAAAGAATTTTGGTGGAACGAACCTTTAAAACTATAAATTAGAAAGTATTTTGGTGGAACGAACCTTTAAAACTATAAATTAGAAAGTATTTTGGTGGAACGAACCTTTAAAACTATAAATTAGAAAGTATTTTGGTGGAACGAACCTTTAAAACTATAAATTAGACAGTATTTTGGTGGAACGAACCTTTAAAACTATAAATTAGAAAGTATTTTGGTGGAACGAACCTTTAAAACTATAAATTAGAAAGTATTTTGGTGGAACGAACCTTTAAAACTATAAATTAGAAAGTATTTTGGTGGAACGAACCTTTAAAACTATAAATTAGAAAGTATTTTGGTGGAATGAACCTTTAAAACTATAAATTAGAAAGTATTTTGGCGGAATGAACCTTTAAAACTATAAATTAGAAAGTATTTTGGCGGAACGAACCTTTAAAACTATAAATTAGAAAGTATTTTGGTGGAACGAACCTTTAAAACTATAAATTAGAAAGTATTTTGGTGGAACGAACCTTTAAAACTATAAATTAGAAAGTATTTTGGTGGAACGAACCTTTAAAACTATAAATTAGACAGTATTTTGGTGGAACGAACCTTTAAAACTATAAATTAGAAAGTATTTTGGTGGAACGAACCTTTAAAACTATAAATTAGAAAGTATTTTGGTGGAACGAACCTTTAAAACTATAAATTTGAAAGTATTTTGGTGGAATGAACCTTTAAAACTATAAATTAGAAAGTATTTTGGTGGAATGAACCTTTAAAACTATAAATTAGAAAGTATTTGGTGGAAATGGAAGAAACCATTTATACTATAGTTAAAAATTAAAGGACAGGAAGTAGTATTTTGGTGGAATAAACCTTTAATACGATAGTTAGAAAGGAGTATTTTGCTATCATCTAATTCGATAGGTGGCGCTGTCACCAAAAAACAAAAGTCCAACAAATGCATGTTATCATCCAATTCAGTACGGGGTGCTGTGGGGTCCTGGAACTGCAGCTCTCTGGTGCTGCTGTGGGGTCCTGGAACTGCAGCTCTCTGGTGCTGCAGGATCTCCTCTTGGAAAGCCTCACACTTCAGAGATTTTTGCTCTGTGGGGGCGGGACCTTCTCCAGAGGTGATTGACACATGTGAGCTCTGGGTGTCAGAGTTGTTTTGGTCAGGTTGTGAAAGGGAAGTTGACTCAACTGGTATCTGTGTCAGTTAAAAGCCTCACAGTAAATCCATAATCTAGGAGTAGAAACCAAAGTCTCCTACGACGAGGATGGGATTGGAACCCACGCCTGCAGAGCTCAGTGGATCAGCAGTCCATCACCTTAACCACTCGGCCACCTCGTCTCCTGACCACCATGATGTGCTGCTTTCTCTGAGCCTTTGAAACAGCTGAACTCTTTGGAGCCCATTTGTCAGAAATGGACCCAGCAGGAGCCACTGAACACAACTCTGACATCATCAGGCTTCTTCCCAGCAGCTTGGTGCTCCAGAGGGAAGAATCCAGACCATCGCTACATCATCAGAGTGAACACCAGCTGATGTTTACCAGTTTAACAAGCCTTTGACTGCTAAATGACATCCAAGCTCAGATTCTCTTGTCCTGGTAGAACAAGTCAATGTTGAAGAAGATGAGAGCACCAGTCTCTTTCATCCAATGCTGGAACAGCGTTAGACTGAAGGTCTGAAGGTCCCTGGTCTGGTCCAGGTTTCAACAGGGGACCAGCATCAGCCAACATTTAAATGTGGACAGCAGTGGAGGTGAAGCCCACATCAAGGAAACAAGCCTCCTATCACTGTCCTGTGCTGAGTTTCTTTAAAAAATGTGAGACAACCTCAAGATTTTCTGTTTCCTGTGTTGGACTTTGGCTCAGAGAATCAGAGCCAATCAGAAGCTTGTTGGTCTTGGATGCTGGTCATCAGGAGCAATGAGGGGCTCAGTGTCTTGCTCAAGGACACTTCAACATGGTCACCAGCTGAAGTGAGAACTGAACCAGCAACTCTGCTAGACGGCCACTCTGCCTCCAGGCCGTGCCCCCCGAACCTGAATCATCATGATGTCATTATTTGTTGCTTTAATTCACCAAATGTGTGACGTGGTGAGTTTGTCAGGAGTTTAAAGACCAAAGTTGTGAACACACAGAGAAGTAAACCTGTCAAAGCTGCTTCACTTGATGAGTGAAACTGAGGAACTGATAGAAGAGCAACAAAGAAAATGGAGTCAGAAGGTCGTCTTCTTCACTGCTCAGTCACAACACACACACACACACACACACACACACACACACACACAAATAGTTTGTCTTTGAGAGAGGACAAAAAATGTTTGACTGTGCTGACATGAACTTTCATTGTCTAATTTCAGTCTCCTACAAAAGTGTGTGAATGTGGTCGTTGTGGCCGAGTGGTGAAGGCGATGGACTAGAAATCCATTGGGGTCTCCCTGCTCAGGTTGGAGTCCTGCCAACAACGTTGAACTGTTGACAATTTAAATTTGACCCATTTTTCCTCCACACTGTCCTTCATCACAGCATTTAACATCAGGACTGCTCCCAGATCAGCTCCATGACCTCATCCCTGCACCAGAGTACCGCCCAAGTTCATCAAAAACCGCCAAGCATAAATATATAATATGTATATAATGTGAACACACCTGTACAGGTGCGTTAACGTGCTTAATAATAGAGAATGAGTGAAGGGTTTGTTCAGAGTGGAGTGCAGTACCACAGTCAGGCCAGCAGGTGGGGCTTTCGTTGGTGCTGTCTACCTAATTGCGGTGTCTGTGCTCTGCCAGCAGAGGTCATGCTTCCCCACCAATCTTCTAGGGTGTCTGAGTGGTGCCGCCATGTTTAGGTTGTAGCAGGAGGACGTAGGTTTCCGCTTGGCAATTTGGATGTAGCGAAAGTCACGTTATGAATGGAGGGCTGAGTTGGAGCAGAGGGGGCAGGATCCTGGGGGTGGACTGTCTTTAGGGGGCTGAGGTGTCTGGTGGTCTTGGTGGACCCTCTGCATCTCAAGCTGAGACCACAGAGTCCTGTGTTCTTGAGTCATTGTCTATAGTCTCTGTTGTTGGAGCGCTCAGTGTGGTCCCTGATGGTCTAGTGGCTAGGATTCGGCGCTCTCACCGCCGCGGACCGGGTTCGATTCCCGGTCAGGGAATGAGTTATTTAGAGGTTGAGGGAGAGGTGATCAGGTGGTCCACATGATGGTGGAGGTGATGAAGTGTGAATCCATCATGGCTCCACTCTCACCCCCATTGTAGTGTTCTTGGTTCACTCTGCCATGGCCCCATGTTGAAGGGTGACTGTCTCATTCAGGTTCAACCCTTTGTTAGACTCTATTAAGTCACTGACTCCTGCAAGGACAAACTGTAATCCTCCTTAGTAGCTTTGGTTATTGATGATCTGCAATGGTTCGTGGGGGTGGAGCCTATCCCTCAGGTGAGGGGCGGGGTTTATCCTGGACAGGTCACCAGTCCATGGCAGGGCCATCACATAGAGACAGATTGATTATAAAAATGTTCATCCCCAGTTTGAAGTTAGAGACAGGATTTAAGTGTGGAAGGTTTTTGTATCTTCAATTTAATTCTGAGTGTTGTAAACTGTTTCTAACAAACTCTGCTGTTCAACAGTCAAAATGTTTTCTAACCAAGCTGAATGCTCTCATATACTTTTTAAAGTTGAGTTTCTCTCACATCCTCCTGAGATCAAAGACAGAATTCTAGGTACAAATAAATACACTATCAAAGCCCTGATGACATCATCATCAATTCTGACTTTGATCTGGAGGCTCTTGCTTTCTTGCTTCAAATAAAAAACGTTGTTCCAGGGAAAAGTCTGCACATAAACACACACACACACACACACACGCACACACACACACACACACACAGCCTGTCTTCAGTATAAAATGGTCTGTCACGTTCTCTCACGTTGGAAGATTTCTCTGACTCCATTGTGAATACAGAGATTCTTCATCTGCCACCTGAGTCTTGATCCACTGATTCCTCTGATCCACCTCTTTCTGCTCCAACAAGGCTGACATGGATCAGGTGGGTCCATGTCATCCAATCAGGAGGTTTCTCCTCTCAGTTAATTTTCTTCATCCCAGTTTAGATTGATTCTTCTCAGCCTGATGAAGGAGCATCTGATCAGGTGTTTGGCTGCTTGTTGGTTGTAATTCCATAGATTTTAATCTCAGATGTTATAGAATTAATAAGAACATCTTAAAGACCTTCGTCCAACACTTGAAACTCTCCTGTCTGTCCAGGCCCAACTGGCCTTTGGTAGTGAGGTGGTGGATGCATGTGTTTGAAATGAGGCTGGTGTTGCTGTGAGGAGCCACTAGAGGGAGACACCTGTCGTTCCTCCCAGCTGACAATGAGGCTTCACAGCTGCATTTGAAGCTGTCCTTTATTGGTCCCAACTGTCTTGAGCTCAGGGGCCAAACTCACCAACAACACTTCCTCCTGGTCATGTGGTCTGTTTGTCAGGAGATTCCCAATCCAAAGTTGTTGACACACAAGAGAAGAAAACACGTCAAAGTTTGTTCATTTTTATGAATCAAACTGAAAATGAACAGAAGAGTGACAGTGAAAATGGATTCAAAAATAATGAATAATCATGAATAATGAATAAATACTCAGAATTTACTGGCATTTGACTGCATTTTGTGGTTAATCAGTAGATGAAAGAGGAACATATATATTCTAAACATGTGATGTACGTACGTGGCTGTGGACAAAAGCGTCTGCTCAATGAAATTGTAGGATTGTAGACTTCTATCAATGTAGAATATAATTGTAGAAATGCTCTCTCTCACCACCCCCAACGTCTGTGCCAGGGTCTCTGGCCAGTGGTCAATGGCTCCTATCACCTGCCCAGGATGGATCCAGCTTGCTTGTCTTTGTAATTCTGCACTTATTAGAGACCTGGAAACAAAGGGATGCTGAAAAAGAGAAAATAGGACCTCACACAAATGGGCTTGTGACAGAAATTAAGATCATTTTGTGGATATCCATCCTCTTCAAATGTGTGTGTGAATGTGGTCGTTGTGGCTGAGTGGTGAAGGCGATGGACTAGAAATCCATTGGGGTGTCCCTGCTCAGGTTGGAGTCCTGCCAGCAACGTTAAGCTGTTGATGTTCTATGTCAGGGTGAACGTCCTACCTGTGCCTGATTCAGTGTGGTGGCTCACACCTGAATTTATCCAAACAAGCTAACTTCTTAACACCAATCTACACAGTTTGAATCATCAAAACCTCAAACTGCAGTAAGAATTTTCAATTCTCTCATCCACAACAATCCTCATCAATAAAATCTGGAAGAAGGAACCGCAGAAAGTCTGCAGGAGAACGTAGACGAGTGCTGCCACCGACCCGTCGTGGGGAGGACCGGTAACGTGGCGACCCCACTTCCCAAAAGAAGCCGACCGTCCAGCGCACCCTCATCACCCAATAAGGACCTCGGGGACATCCTGGACTCGGTTGACAGGAAACTAACAAGTTTCCATGCTGGACTCTCTCGTGGAAATCCTCCACGAAGAGCCTCCATGAGTCTCTGGGACTCAGCCAGCAAAAGGTGGCTTCACTGGCCGCTAAAAATCAAGCCCTTAAAGCCTCCAGCCTCCCATCACTGTTTCCTCCCTCTCAAATATGTATCCTGAAATATGGATTTGAGTCTTTAGATGCTGTAACGTCCAAAGATCATATTCTTATTGACCCTCCCCCTTCTTTGTTCCACCATGGAGAGAGGAGAACTTTCTTCTAGTTTAGTGGATGAACATAGAGGGACTACACCTGGATCTCTGTGTTTAACAAACAATTGAGTTAAACATCAGGAGTCATGAGTTTGCTCAAAACTACTGACTTGGACTGAGTTCAGTGAGTTTATAGCCAACAATTCTCCATCAGCAAGCACATCCTGCAAAAGCAAGGATGACAATTTTCCTTTTGAAAAGCAGGAACGTTGCGCAGATCCAGGATCAGTGGGAACGGCTGTTTGCTTTAAATGGTTGGGGAAAGAGTCGATTTATTGTCGAGTCAATGTTATTTATATTGTGCCACATCACAACAAAAGTTCTCTCAAGACACTTGACAGGTAGAGCAGGTCTAGAACCACACTCCTTCAATGAATTCACGTATGTGAAGATATTCAACTGATGTGACAAATTCTCATGACAATGAGTCCAGAGAGCCTGTCAGCATTGACATTCCCCTGGTGTCAGGGAAGTCATGTCAACGGACCTGGAGCCTGTAGTTGGTGTCCATCCTTGATATCCTCACAAACAGGTCATCAAACTTGGCCCTCGTCAGCTTGAAGGACAGCTGGAAACGGCCTTCGTCCAGGCACAGTTCTTGGAGAAAGAGAGTTAAGAAGTTTAGAGTTCCAAGAAGCTTCTTCAGTTTGTTCAGTTTGGTCCTGGAGAACTGTTCAATGTGTCATGACTTCAGAAGCTCCAATCCTCTCTAAGGTCCAGTGAGAGTGGAAGAGATTATAAATGAGAGAAGCAGGGCCCTCCCTCAGAACTGAACCAGCTCAGTTGGGAGAGCGTTAGACTGAAGATCTAAAGGTCCCTGGTCCGATCCCAGGTTTCAGCAGAGGAGCAGCATTGACTTTACTTTCCAGTGGAGGAACTGCAGACATGAAGGAAACGAACATCTTGTCCTGTGCATTCTTGTGACATTCAGGACATTTTTGGAGCCTCTTGTTGGATTTTGCCACAGAGAATCAGAGCCAATCAAAAGCCTGGTGGACTTTAACATGGAGGACTGAACAAGTCAAGAAAGCATCAGTTTGACCTTCACAGGTGTTTCTGTTCCTGTCTCAATGCTGTAGAAAGAGCCTGAGGAGCTCAGACGGTAGAGCATCAGACTTTTAATCTGAGGGTCCAGGGTTCAAGTCCCTGTTCAGGTGCTGTGGAGGTTCCACTGTTTGACAACATGGTACTGGATGAAGTTTAGTGTTGAACAAACTGTCATCATCAAAAGTAGAAGTGTTCTTGTCTTGCCACTGTGGGGCAGTTGCTAGAAAACTGACCAACAATAATTTCATGTGGCATGCAATTAACAAAAGACCATAAATGAAACTGGTCAAGTTAATTTTATTTGTATTGCACCAAATCACAACAAAGTTCTCTCCTGACTCTTTACTAGTAGAGCAGGTCCAGCACCAAACTCCTTCAATGAACCTCCACCCAACAATTCTCCATCAGCAGCACATCCTGCAACAGTGGTGATAAAAACCTTCCTTTTAAAAGGCAGGAACGTCGAGCAGATCCAGGATCAGTGGGGACGAGGTTACAAACAAAGGTACATCAAAACCTCAAAATAATGCTACAGTGATGTCGGAAGAATTGCTCATGATCTCAAAATGATGCGACAGTGATGTCATAAGAATTGCTAATGAACTCAAAATGATGCTAACAGTAATGGAGTGATAGTTGCAAATAAACTCAGTGATGCTTACAGTAATGTAGTAAGAGTTGCTACCAACCTCAAAATAATGCGACAGTGATGTCAGAAGAATTGCTAATGATCTCAAAATGATGCTAACAGTAATGTAGTGATAGTTGCTATAAACTCAGTGATTCTTTCAGTAATGAAGTGAAAGTTTCGAACAACCTCAAAGTGATGCTGACAGTCATGTAGTAAGTGTTGCTACTAACCTCAAAACAATGCAACAATAATGTAGTAAGAGTTGCTACGAACCTCCAAAAAATGCGACAGTGATGTCGGAAGAATTGCTAATGATCTCAAAATGATGCGACAGTGATGGAGTCAGAATTGCTAATGAACTCAAAATGATGCTAACAGTAATGTAGTGATAGTTGCTAATAAACTCAGTGATGCTTACAGTAATGTCGGAAGTGTTTCGAACAATTTCAAATGATGCTGAAAGTCATGCAGTAAAAGTTGCTACGAACCTCAAAATATTGTGACAGTGATGTCGTGAGAATTGCTCATAAACTCAAAATGATGCTAACAGTAATGTAGTGAGAGTTGCTAATAAACTCAGTGATGCTGAGAGTAATGTAGTAAGAGTTACTAATAACCTCAAAATAATGCTACAGTGATGTCATAAGAATTGCTATTGAACTCAAAATGATGCTAACAGTAATGTAGTGATAGTTGCTAATAAAATCAGTGATGCTTTCAGTAATGAAGTGAAAGTTTCGAATAACCTCAAATTGATGCTGACAGTCATGTAGTGAGAGTTGCTACTAACCTCAAAATAATGCGACAGTGATGTTGGAAGAATTGCTAATGATCTCAAAATGTTGCGACAGTGATGGAGTAAGAATTGCTAATAAACTCAAAATGATGCTAACAGTAATGTAGTGATAGTTGCTCATGATCTCAAAGTGATGCTGACAGAAATGTAGTAAGAGTTGCTAATAAACTCAAAATGATGCTAACAGTAATGTAGGAAGAGTTGAAACTCACCTCAAAATGATGCGACAGTGATGTAGTAAGAATTGCTAATGATCTCAAAATGATGCGACAGTGATGTCGTAAGAATTGCGAATGAACTCAAAATGATGCTAACAGTAATGAAGTGAAAGTGGCTATGAACTCAGCGATGTTTACAGAAATGTAGTAATTTTTCGAACAACCTCAAAGTGATGCTGACAGTCGTGTAGTAAGAGTTGCGACTTACCACAAAATAACACGACAGTGATGTCGGAAGAATTGCTAAAGATCTCAAAATGATGCGACAGTGATGTAGTAAAAGTTGCTACGAACCTCAAAATATTGCGACAGTGATGTCGGAGGAATTGCTAATGAACTCAAGATGATGCTAACAGTAATGTAGTGATAGTTGCTAAGAAACTCAGTGATGCTTACAGTAATGTAGTAAGAGTTTCGAACAACCTCAAAGTGATGCTGACAGTCATTTAGTAAGAGTTGCTAATGAACTCAATTCAATGCTACAGTGATGTCGTGAGAATTGCTCAACAACTCAAAATGATGCTAACAGTAATGTAGTGATAGTTGCTAATAAACTCAAAGTGATGCTGACAGTAATGTAGTAAGAGTTGCTACGAACCTCAAAATATTGCGACAGTGATGTCGGAAGAATTGCTAATGAACTCAAGATGATGCTAACAGTAATGTAGTGATAGTTGCTAAGAAACTCAGTGATGCTTAGAGTAATGTAGTAAGAGTTGCTACGAACCTTAAAATAATGCAACAATAATGTAGTAAGAGTTGCTACGAACCTCAAAATAATGTGACAGTGATGTCAGAAGAATTGCTAATGATCTCAAAATGATGCGACAGTGATTTATAAGAATTGCTAATGAACTCTAAATGATGCTAACAGTAATGGAGTGAACGTTTCGAATAACCTCAAAGTGATGCTGACAGTCATGTACTAAGAGTTGCTACCAACCTCAAAATAATGCGACAGTGATGTCAGAAGAATTGCTAATGATCTCAAAATGATGCGACAGTGATTTAGTAAGAATTGCTAATGAACTCAAAATGATGCTAACAGTAATGGAGTGAACGTTTCGAATAACCTCAAAGTGATGCTGACAGTCATGTAGTAAGTGTTGCTACGAACCTCAAAATAATGCGACAGTAATGTAGTAAAAGTTGCTACGAACCTAAAAATATTGCGACAGTGATGTAGTAAAAGTTGCTACGAAACTCAAAATATTGCGACAGTGATGTCGAAAGAATTGCTAATGAACTCAAAATGATGCTAACAGTAATGTAGTGATAGTTGCGAATCAACTCAGTGATGCTTACAGTAATGTAGTAATTGTTGCTACGAACCTCAAAATAATGCGACAGTAATGTCGGAAGAATTGCTAATGAACTCAAAATGATGCTAAAAGTAATGCAGTGAAACTTTCAAATAACCTCAAAGTGATGCTTACAGTCATGTAGTAAGTGTTGCTACGAACCTCAAAATAATGCGACAGTAATATAGTAAAAGTTGCTACGAACCTCAAAATATTGTGACAGTGATGTCGGAAGAATTGCTAATGAACTCAAAATGATGCTAACAGTAATGTAGTGATAGTTGCTAATCAACTCAGTCATGCTTACAGTAATGTCGTAAGTGTTTCGAATAACTTCAAAGTGATGCTGACAGTAATGTAGTAAAAGTTGCTACGAACCTCAAAATATTGCGACAGTGATGTCAGAAGAATTGCTAATGAACTCAAGATGATGCTAACAGTAATGTAGTGAAAGTTGCGAAGAAACTCAGTGATGCTTACAGTAATGTAGTAAGTGTTTCGAACAACCTCAAAGTGATGCTGACAGTCATTTAGTAAGAGTTGCTGATGAACTCAATTCAATGCTACAGTGATGTCGTGAGAATTGCTCCTAAACTCAAAATGATGCTAACAGTAATGTAGTGATAGTTGCGAATAAACTCAAAGTGATGCTGACAGTAATATAGTAAGAGTAGCTACCAACCTCAAAATAATGCGACAGTGATGTCAGAAGAATTGCTAATGATCTCAAAATGATGCGACAGTGATTTAGTAAGAATTGCGAATGAACTCAAAATGATGCTAACAGTAATGGAGTGAACGTTTCGAATAACCTCAAAGTGATGCTGACAGTCATGTACTAAGAGTTGCTACGAACCTCAAAATAATGCGACAGTGATGTCAGAAGAATTGCTAATGATCTCAAAATGATGCAACAGTGGTGTAGTAAGAATTGGTAATGAACTAAAAATGATGCTAACAGTAATGGAGTGAAACTTTCGAATAACCTCAAAGTGATGCTTACAGTCATGTAGTAAGTGTTGCTACGAACCTCAAAATAATGCGACAGTAATGTAGTAAAAGTTGCTACGAACCTAAAAATATTGCGACAGTGATGTAAAAAAAGTTGCTACGAAACTCAAAATATTGCGACAGTGATGTCGAAAGAATTGCTAATGAACTCAAAATGATGCTAACAGTAATGTAGTGATAGTTGCTAATCAACTCAGTGATGCTTACAGTAATGTAGTAAGTGTTTCGAATAACCTCAAAGTGATGCTGACAGTCATGTTGTAAGAGTTGCTACGAACCTCAAAATAATGTGACAGTAATGTCAGAAGAATTGCTAATGATCTCAAAATGTTGCGACAGTGATGTAGTAAGAATTGCTAATGAACTCAAAATGATGCTAAAAGTAATGCAGTGAAACTTTCAAATAACCTCAAAGTGATGCTTACAGTCATGTAGTAAGTGTTGCTACGAACCTCAAAATAATGCGACAGTAATATAGTAAAAGTTGCTACGAACCTCAAAATATTGTGACAGTGATGTCGGAAGAATTGCTAATGAACTCAAAATGATGCTAACAGTAATGTCGTGATAGTTGCTAATCAATTCAGTGATGTTTACAGAAATGTAGTAAATGTTTCGAACAACCTCAAAGTGATGCTGACAGTCGTGTAGTAAGAGTTGCGACTTACCACAAAATAACACGACAGTGATGTCGGAAGAATTGCTAAAGATCTCAAAATGATGCGACAGTGATGTTGTAATAATTGCTAATGAACTCAAAATGATGCTAACAGTAATGGAGTGAAACTTTCGAAGAACCTAAAAGTGATGCTGACAGTCATGTAGTAAGTGTTGCTACGAACCTCAAAATATTGCGACAGTGATGTCGGAAGAATTGCTAATGAACTCAAGATGATGCTAAAAGTAATGTAGTGATAGTTGCTAAGAAACTCAGTGATGCTTACAGTAATGTAGTAAGAGTTGCTACGAACCTTAAAATAATGCAACAATAATGTAGTAAGAGTTGCTACAAACCTTAAAATAATGCAACAATAATGTAGTAAGAGTTGCTACGAACCTCAAAATAATGTGACAGTGATGTCAGAAGAATTGCTAATGATCTCAAAATGATGCGACAGTGATTTAGTAAGAATTGCTAATGAACTCTAAATGATGCTAACATTAATGGAGTGAACGTTTCGAATAACCTCAAAGTGATGCTGACAGTCATGTACTAAGAGTTGCTACGAACCTCAAAATAATGCGACAGTGATGTAGTAAAAGTTGCTACGAACCTCAAAATATTGCGACAGTGATGTCGGAAGAATTGCTAATGAACTCAAGATGATGCTAACAGTAATGTAGTGATAGTTGCTAAGAAACTCAGTGGTGCTTACAGTAATGTAGTAAGAGTTTCGAATAACCTCAAAGTGATGCTGACAGTCATTTAGTAAGAGTTGCTAATGAACTCAATTCAATGCTACAGTGATGTCGTGAGAATTGCTGATAAACTCAAAAGGATGCAAACAGTAATGTAGTGATAGTTGCTAATCAACTCAGTGATGCTTACAGTAATGTAGTAAGTGTTTCGAATAACCTCAAAGTGATGCTGACAGTCATGTAGTAAGAGTTGCTACGAACCTCAAAATAATGTGACAGTGATGTCAGAAGAATTGCTAATGATCTCAAAATGATGCGACAGTGATTTAGTAAGAATTGCGAATGAACTCAAAATGATGCTAACAGTAATGGAGTGAACGTTTCGAATAACCTCAAAGTGATGCTGACAGTCATGTACTAAGAGTTCCTACGAACCTCAAAATAATGCGACAGTAATGTAGTTAAAGTTGCTACGAACCTAAAAATAAATACGACAGTGATGTCGGAAGAATTGCTAATGAACTCAAGATGATGCTAACAGTCATGTAGTGATAGTTGCGAAGAAACTCAGTGATGCTTACAGTAATGTAGTAAGTGTTTCGAACAACCTCAAAGTGATGCTGACAGTCATTTAGTAAGAGTTGCTAATGAACTCAATTCAATGCTACAGTGATGTCGTGAGAATTGCTCCTAAACTCAAAATGATGCTAACAGTAATGTAGTAAGAGTAGCTACCAACCTCAAAATAATGCGACAGTGATGTCAGAAGAATTACTAATGATCTCAAAATGATGCGACAGTGATTTAGCAAGAATTGCTAATGAACTCAAAATGATGATAACAGTAATGGAGTGAACGTTTCGAATAACCTCAAAGTGATGCTGACAGTCATGTACTAAGAGTTGCTACGAACCTCAAAATAATGTGACAGTGATGTCAGAAGAATTGCTAATGATCTCAAAATGATGCAACAGTGGTGTAGTAAGAATTGGTAATGAACTAAAAATGATGCTAACAGTAATGGAGTGAACGTTTCGAATAACCTCAAAGTGATGCTGACAGTCATGTACTAAGAGTTGCTACGAACCTCAAAATATTGCGACAGTGATGTCGGAAGAATTGCTAATGAACTCAAAATGATGCTAAAAGTAACGTAGTGATAGTTGCTAATCAAGTCAGTCATGCTTACAGTAATGTAGTAAGTGTTTCGAACAACCTCAAAGTGATGCTGACAGTCATTTCGTCAGAGTTGCTAATGAACTCAATTCAATGCTACAGTGATGTCGTGAGAATTGCTCATAAACTCAAAATGATGCTAACAGTAATGTAGTGATAGTTGCTAATAAACTCAAAGTAATGCTGACAGTAATGTATTAAGAGTTGCTACGAACCTTTAAATAAAGCAACAGTAATGTAGTTAGAGTTGCTACGAACCTCAATATAATGCGACAGTGATGTCAGAAGAATTGCTAATGAACTCAAGATGATGCTAACAGTAATGTAGTGGTAGTTGCTAATCAAGTCAGTGATGCTTACAGTAATGTAGTAAGAGTTTCGAACAACCTCAAAGTGATGCTGACAGTCATGTAGGAAGAGTTGCTACGAACCTTAAAATAATGGGACAGTGATGTCGGAAGTATTGCTAATAAACTCAAAATGATGCTAACAGTAATGTAGTGATAGTTGCTAAGAAACTCAGTGATGCTTACAGTAATGTAGTAAGAGTTTCGAACAACCTCAAAGTGATGCTGACAGTCATTTAGTCAGATTTGGTAATGAACTCAATTCAATGCTCCAGTGATGTCGTGAGAATTGCTCATAAACTCAAAATGATGCTAACAGTAATGTAGTGATAGTTGCTAATAAACTCAAAGTAATGCTGACAGTAATGTAGTAAGAGTTGCTACGAACCTTTAAATAAAGCAACAGTAATGTAGTTAGAGTTGCTACGAACCTCAAAATAATGTGACAGTGATGTCAGAAGAATTGCTAATGATCTCAAAATGATGCGACAGTGATGTAGTAAGAATTGCTAATGAACTCAAAATGATGCTAACAGTAATGTAGTGATACTTGCTAATCAACTCAGTGATGCTTACAGTAATGTAGTCAGAGTTTCGAACAACCTCAAAGTGATGCTGACAGTCATTTAGTCAGATTTGGTAATGAACTCAATTCAATGCTCCAGTGATGTCGTGAGAATTGCTCATAAACTCAAAATGATGCTAACAGTAATGTAGTGATAGTTGCTAATAAACTCAAAGTAATGCTGACAGTAATGTAGTAAGAGTTGCTACGAACCTTTAAATAAAGCAACAGTCATGTAGTTAGAGTTGCTCCGAACCTCAAAATAATGCGACAGTAATGTAGTAAAAGTTGCTACGAACCTCAAAATATTGCGACAGTGATGTCGGAAGAATTGTTAATGAACTCAAGATGATGCTAACAGTAATGGAGTGAAACTTTCGAATAACCTCAAAGTGATGCTGACAGTCATGTAGTAAGTGTTGCTACGAACCTCAAAATAATGCGACAGTAATGTAGTAAACGTTGCTACGAACCTCAAAATATTGCGACAGTGATGTAGGAAGAATTGCTAATGAACTTAAAATGATGCTAACAGTAATGTAGTGATACTTGCTAATCAACTCAGTGATGCTTACAGTAATGTAGTAAGAGTTTCGAACAACCTCAAAGTGATGCTGACAGTCATGTAGTAAGAGTTGCTGATGAACTCAATTCAATGCTACAGTGATGTCGTGAGAATTGCTGATGAACTCAAAATGATGCTAACAGTAATGTAGTGATAGTTGCTATAAAAATCAAAGTGATGCTGATAGTAATGTAGTAAGAGTTGCTACGAACCTTAAAATAATGCAACAATAATGTAGTAAGAGTTGCTACGAACCTCAAAATAATGTGACAGTGATGTCAGAAGAATTGCTAATGATCTCAAAATGATGCGACAGTGATTTAGTAAGAATTGCTAATGAACTCAAAATGATGCTAAAAGTAATGGAGTGAACGTTTTGAATAACCTCAAAGTGATGCTGACAGTCATGTACTAAGAGTTGCTACGAACCTCAAAATAATGCGACAGTAATGTAGTAAAAGTTGCTACGAACCTCAAAATAATGCGACAGTAATGTAGTAAAAGTTGCTAAGAACCTTAAAATAATGCAACAATAATGTAGTAAGAGTTGCTACGAACCTCAAAATATTGCGACAGTGATGTCGGAAGAATTGCTAATGAACTCAAAGTGATGCTAACAGTAATGTAGTGATAGTTGCTAATAAACTCAAAGTAATGCTGACAGTAATGTAGTAAGAGTTGCTACGAACCTTTAAATAAAGCAACAGTAATGTAGTTAGAGTTGCTACGAACCTCAAAATAATGTGACAGTGATGTCAGAAGAATTGCTAATGATCTCAAAATGATGCGACAGTGATGTAGTAAGAATTGCTCATGAACTCAAAATGATGCTAACAGTAATGTAGTGATACTTGCTAATCAACTCAGTGATGCTGACAGTAATGTAGTTAGTGTTTCGAATAACCTCAAAGTGATGCTGACAGTCATGTAGTGATAGTTGCTAAGAAACTCAGTGATGCTTACAGTAATGTAGTAAGAGTTTCGAACAACCTCAAAGTGATGCTGACAGTCATTTAGTCAGATTTGGTAATGAACTCAATTCAATGCTCCAGTGATGTCGTGAGAATTGCTCATAAACTCAAAATGATGCTAACAGTAATGTAGTGATAGTTGCTAATAAACTCAAAGTAATGCTGACAGTAATGTAGTAAGAGTTGCTACGAACCTTTAAATAAAGCAACAGTCATGTAGTTAGAGTTGCTCCGAACCTCAAAATAATGCGACAGTAAAATAGTAAAAGTTGCTACGAACCTCAAAATATTGCGACAGTGATGTCGGAAGAATTGTTAATGAACTCAAGATGATGCTAACAGTAATGGAGTGAAACTTTCGAATAACCTCAAAGTGATGCTGACAGTCATGTAGTAAGTGTTGCTACGAACCTCAAAATAATGCGACAGTAATGTAGTAAACGTTGCTACGAACCTCAAAATATTGCGACAGTGATGTAGGAAGAATTGCTAATGAACTTAAAATGATGCTAACAGTAATGTAGTGATACTTGCTAATCAACTCAGTGATGCTTACAGTAATGTAGTAAGAGTTTCGAACAACCTCAAAGTGATGCTGACAGTCATGTAGTAAGAGTTGCTGATGAACTCAATTCAATGCTACAGTGATGTCGTGAGAATTGCTGATGAACTCAAAATGATGCTAACAGTAATGTAGTGATAGTTGCTATAAAAATCAAAGTGATGCTGATAGTAATGTAGTAAGAGTTGCTACGAACCTTAAAATAATGCAACAATAATGTAGTAAGAGTTGCTACGAACCTCAAAATAATGTGACAGTGATGTCAGAAGAATTGCTAATGATCTCAAAATGATGCGACAGTGATTTAGTAAGAATTGCTAATGAACTCAAAATGATGCTAAAAGTAATGGAGTGAACGTTTTGAATAACCTCAAAGTGATGCTGACAGTCATGTACTAAGAGTTGCTACGAACCTCAAAATAATGCGACAGTAATGTAGTAAAAGTTGCTACGAACCTCAAAATAATGCGACAGTAATGTAGTAAAAGTTGCTAAGAACCTTAAAATAATGCAACAATAATGTAGTAAGAGTCGCTACAAACCTCAAAATAATGTTATAGTGATGTCAGAAAAATTGCTAATGATCTCAAAATGATGCGACAGTGATTTAGTAAGAATTGCTCATGAACTCAAAATGATGCTAACAGTAATGGAGTGAACGTTTCGAATAACCTCAAAGTGATGCTGACAGTCATGTACAAAGAGTTGCTACGGACCTCAAAATAATGTTACAGTAATGTAGTAAAAGTTGCTACGAACCGCAAAATATTGCGACAGTGATGTCGGAAGAATTGCTAATGAACTCAAGATGATGCTAACAGTAATGGTGTGAAACTTTTGAATAACCTCAAAGTGATGCTGACAGTCATGTAGTAAGAGTTGCTACGAACCTCAAAATAATGCGACAGTAATGTAGTAAAAGTTGCTACGAACCTCAAAATATTGCGACAGTGATGTCGGAAGAATTGCTAATGAACTCAAAATGATGCTAACAGTAATGTAGTGATAGTTGCGAATCAACTCAGTGATGCTTACAGTAATATAGTAAGTGTTTCGAATAACCTCAAAGTGATGCTGACAGTCATGTAGTAAGAGTTGCTACGAACCTCAAAATAATGCGACAGTAATGTAGTAAAAGTTGCTACGAACCTCAAAATAATGTGACAGTTACGTAAGAAGAATTGCGAATGATCTCAAAATGATGCGACAGTGATGTAGTAAGAATTGTTAATGAACTCAAAATGATGCTAACAGTAATGGAGTGAAAGTTTCGAATAACCTCAAAGTGATGCTGACAGTCATGTAGTAAGAGTTGCTACGAACCTCAAAATAATGCGAAAGTAATGTAGTAAAAGTTGCTACGAACCTCAAGATATTGCGACAGTGATGTCGGAAGAATTGCTCATGAACTCAAAATGATGCTAACAGTAATGGAATGAACGTTTCGAATAACCTCAAAGTGATGCTGACAGTCTTGTACTAAGAGTTGCTACGAACCTCAAAATAATGCGAAAGTGATGTCGGAAGAAGTGCTAATGATCTCAAAATGATGCGACAGTGATGTAGTGAAAGTTGCTAATGAACTCAAAATGATGCTAACAGTAATGGAGTTAAACTTTCGAATAACCTCAAAGTGATTCTGACAGTCATGTAGTAAGTGTTGCTACAAACCTCAAAATAATGCGAAAGTAATGTAGTAAAAGTTGCTACGAACCTCAAAATATTGCGACAGTGATGTCGGAAGAATTGCTAATGAACTCAAAATGATGCGAACAGTAATGGAGTGATACTTGCTAATCAACTCAGTGATGCTAACAGTAATGTTGTAAGTGTTTCGAATAACCTCAAAGTGCTGCTGACAGTCATGTAGTAAGAGTTGCTACGGACCTCAATATAATGCGACAGTAATGTAGTAAAAATCGCTACGAACCTCAAAATATTTCGACAGTGATGTCAGAAGAATTGCTAAAGATCTCAAAATGATGCGACAGTGATTTTTGTAAGAATTGCTCATGAACTCAAAATGATGCTAACAGTAATGGAGTTGTAGTTGCTAATCAAGTCAGTGATGCTTACAGTAATGCAGTAAGTGTTTCGAACAACCTCAAAGTGATGCTGACAGTCATGTAGTAAGAGTTGCTGCGAACCTTAAAATAATGCGACAGTGATGTTGGAAGAATTGCTAAAGATCTCAAAATGATGCGACAGTGATGTCAGAAAAATTGGTAATGATCTCAAAATGATGCTAACAGTAATGGAGTGAAACTTTCGAATAACCTCAAAGTGATGCTGACAGTCATGTAGGAAGTGTTGCTACGAACCTCAAAATAATGCGACAGTAATGTAGTAAAAGTTGCTACGAACCTCAAAATATTGCGACAGTGATGTCGGAAGAATTGCTAATGAACTCAAAATGATGCTAACAGTCATGTAGTGATAGTTGCTAATCAAGTCAGTGATGCTTACAGTAATGTAGTAAGTGTTTCGAATAACCTCAAAGTGATGCTGACAGTCATGTAGTAAGACTTGCTACGAACCTCAACATAATGCGACAGTAATGTCAGAAGAATTGCTAATGATCTCAAAATGATGCTAACAGTAATGGAGTGAACGTTTCGAATAACCTCAAAGTGATGCTGACAGTCATGTAGGAAGAGTTGCTACGAACCTCAATATAATGCGACAGTGATGTCAGAAGAATTGCTAATGATCTCAAAATGATGCGACAGTGATTTCATAAGAATTGCTAATGAACTCAAAATGATGCTAACAGTAATGGAGTGATAGTTGCTAATCAACTCAGTGATGCTTACAGTAATGTAGTAAGTGTTTCGAATAACCTCAAAGTGATGCTGACAGTCATGTAGTAAGAGTTGCTACGAACCTCAAAATAATGCGACAGTAATGTAGTAAAAGTTGCTACGAACCTCAAAATATTGCGACAGTGATGTCGGAAGAATTGCTCATGAACTTAAAATGATGCTAACAGTAATGTAGTTGTAGTTGCTAATCAAGTCAGTGATGCTTACAGTAATGTAGTAAGTGTTTCGAACAACCTCAAAGTGGTGTAGTGATGTAGTAAGAATTGCTAATGAACTCAAAATGATGCTAACAGTAATGGAGTGAAAGTTTCGAAAAACCTCAAAGTGATGCTGACAGTCATGTAGTAAGAGTTGCTGCGAACCTTAATGCGACAGTGATGTTGGAAGAATTGGTAATGATCTCAAAATGATGCTAACAGTAATGGAGTGAATGTTTCCAATAACCTCAAAGTGATGCTGACAGTCATGTAGTAAGAGTTGCTATGAATCTGAAAAAAATGCAACAGTAATGTAGTAAAAGTTGCTACGAACCTCAAAATATTGCGACAGTGATGTCGGAAGAATTGCTAATGAACTCAAGATGATGCTAACAGTAATGGAGTGAAACTTTCGAATAACCTCAAAGTGATGCTGACAGTCATGTAGTAAGTGTTGCTACGAACCTCAAAATAATGCAACAGTAATGTAGTAAAAGTTGCTACGAACCTCAAAATATTGCGACAGTGATGTCGGAAGAATTGCTAATGAACTCAAAATGATGCTAACAGTAATGGAGTGAACGTTTCGAATAACCTCAAAGTGATGCTGACAGTCATTTAGTCAGAGTTGCTAATGAACTAATGAATGAATTTAATGCTACAGTGATGTCGGAAGAATTGCTCAACGACTCAAAATGATGCTAACAGTCATGGAGTGATAGTTGCTAATAAACTCAAAGTGATGCTCACAGTAATGTAGTAAGAGTTGCTACGAACTTTAACATAATGCAACAATAATGTAGTAAGAGTTGCTACGAACCTCAAAATATTGTGACAGTGATGTCGGAAGAATTGCTAATGATCTCAAAATGATGCTAACAGTAATGTACTGATAGTTGCTATTCAACTCAGTGATGCTAACAGCAATGGAGTGAACGTTTCGAATAACCTCAAAGTGATGCTGAAAGTCATGTAGTAAGAGTTGCTACGAACCTCAAAGTAATGCGACAGTGATGTCGTAAGAATTGCTAATGAACTCAAAATGATGCTAACCGTAATGGAGTGAAAGTTTCGAAAAACCTCAAAGTGATGCTGACAGTCATGTGGTTTGAGTTGCGAGTAAATTAAAAATGATCCTGACAGTGATGTCGTCAGAATTGCCATTGACCTCAAAACGATGCTAACAGTAACGTAATGATAGTTACTAATAAACTCAGTGATGCTTACAGTAATGTAGTAAGTGTTTCGAACAACCTCAAAGTGATGCTGACAGTCATGTAGTAGGAGTTCCTACTAACCTCAAAATAATGCGACAGTGATGTCGTAAGAATTGCGAAAAAAACTCAAAATGATGCTAACAGTAATGTCGTGATAGTTGCTAATAAACTCAAAGTGATGCTGACAGTAATGTAGTAAGAGTTGCTACGAACCTTTAAATAATGCAACAATAATGTAGTAAGAGTTGCTATGAACCTCAAAATAATGCGACAGTAATGTAGTAAAAGTTGCTACGAACCTAAAAATATTGAGACAGTGATGTCAGAAGAATTGCTAAAGATTTCAAAATGATGCGACAGTGATTTAGGAAGAATTGCTAATAAACTCAAAATGATGCTAACAGTAATGTAGTGAGAGTTGCTACGAACCTTTAAATAATGCAAAAATAATGTAGTAAGAGTTGCTACGAACATCAAAATAATGCGAAAGTGATGTCGGAAGAATTGCTAATGAACTCAAAATGATGCTAACAAAAAAAGGAGTGAAAGTTTCGAATAACCTCAAAGTGATGCTGACAGTCATGTAGTTAGAGTTGCTACTAACCTCAATTTAATGCTACAGTGATGTGGTGAGAGTTGATAGTAATTTCAAAATCACGCTAAATTGATGTAATGAGAGTTGCTACATACCAAAGAAATGATGCGAAAGTGATGTGGTGAGAGTTGCTACTTACCTAATAAATGATGCTACAGTGATGTGGTGAGAGTTGCGACGAACCTCAAAATGATGCTACAGTAATGTCGTGAGAGTTGCTACGATCCTCAAAATGATGCTAAAGTGATGTAATGAGAGTTGCGACAAACCTAAGAAGTGATGCTACAGTGATGTCCTGAGAGTTGCTACTTACCTAAGAAATGATGCTACAGTGATGTGGTGAGAGTTGCTACGAACCTAAAAATTATGCTACAGTGATGTAATGAGAGTTGCTAGGAATCTCAAAATGATGCTCCAGTAATGTCGTGAGAGTTGCGACTATCCTCAAAATTATGCTACAGTGATGTAATGAGAGTGGCTACAAATGTCCAAATGATGCTAGAGTGATGTAATGAGAGTTGCTACAAACCTAAGAAATGATGCTACAGTGATGTGGTGAGAGTTGATAGTAATTTCAAAATCACGCTGAAGTGATGTAATGAGAGTTGCTACTTACCTAAGAAATGATGCTACAGTGATGTGGTGAGAGTTGCTACGAATCTCAAAATGATGCTACAGTAATGTCGTGAGAGTTGCGATTAGCCTCAAAATGATGCGACAATGATGTAGTGAGAGTTGCTACGATCCTCAAAATGATTCTACAGTGATGTTATGACAGTTGCTACTAACCTAAGAAATTATGCTGACAGTGTTGTGGTGACAGTTGATAGTAATTTCAAAATCATGCTAAAGCGATGTCATGAGAGTTGCTTCTAACCAAACAAATGATGCTACAGTGATGTGGTGAGAGTTGCTTCGAACCTCAAACTGATACTTCCAGTAATGTCGTGAGAGTTGCTACAAACCTCAAAATGATGCTGCAGTGATGTCATGGGAGTTGCTACTAACCTAAGAAATGATGCTACAGTTATATAATGAGAGTTGCTACAAATGTCAAAATGATGCAACAGTGATGTAGTGAGAGTTGATAGTAATTTCAAAATCACGCTAAAGTGATGTCGTGAGAGTTGCTACGATCCTCAAAGTGATGCTCCAGCGATGTGGTGAGAGTTGATAGTAATTTCAAAATCACGCTAAAGTGATGTCTTGAGAGTTGCTACGATCCTCAAAATGATGCTAAAGTGATGTAATGAGAGTTGCTACTTACCTAAGAAATGATGTTACAGTGATGTGGTGAGAGTTGCTACGAACCTCAAAATGATGCTAAAGTGATGTAATGAGAGTTGCTCCGAATCTCAAAATGATTCTAGAGTGATGTATTGAGAGTTGCTACTTACCTAAGAAATGATGCTGCAGTGATGTGGTGAGAGTTGCCACGAATCTTAAAATGATGCCACAGTAATGTCGTGAGAGTTGCGACTATCCTCAAAATGATGCGACAGTGATGTAGTGAGAGTTGCTACGATCCTCAAAATGATGCTACAGTGATGTTATGACAGTTGCTACTAACCTAAAAAATTATACTGACAGTGTTGTGGTGAGAGTTGATAGTAATTTCAAAATCATGCTAAAGTGATGTCATGAGAGTTGCTTCTAACCGAAGAAATGATGCTACAGTGATGTAGGCAGAGTTGGTACGATGCTCAAACTGATGCTTCCAGTAATGTAGTGAGAGTTGCTACAAACCTCAAAATGATGCTACAGTGATGTCATGGGAGATGCTACTAACCTAAGAAATGATGCTACAGTGATGTAGTGAGAGTTGCTACAAACCTCAAAATGATGCTACAGTGATGTGGTGAGAGTTGCTACAAACCTCAAAATGATGCTACAGTGATGTGGTGAGAGTTGCTACCAACCTAAGAAATGATGCTACAGTGATGTAGTGAGAGTTGCTACAAACCTCAAAATGATGCCACAGTGATGTGGTGAGAGTTGCTACCAACCTAAGAAATGATGCGACAGTGATGTAATGAGAGTTGCGACAAACCTCAAAATGATGCTACAGTGATGTGGTGAGAGTTGCTACCAACCTAAGAAATGATGCGACAGTGATGTAGTGAGAGTTGCTACAAACCTCAAAATGATGCTACAGTGATGTGGTGAGAGTTGATACTAATTTCAAAATAATGCCAAAGTGGTGTCGTGAGAGTTGCTACGAACCGCAAAATGATGCTACAGTGATGTGGTGAGAGTTGCTACGAACCTCAAAATGATGGTACAGTGATGCAATGACAGTTGCTAGGAATCTCAAAATGATGCTCCAGTAATGTTGTGAGAGTTGCGACTATCCTCAAAATGATGCGACAGTGATGTAATGAGAGTTGCTACAAATGTCCAAATGATGCTTAAGTGATGTAATGAGAGTGGCTACAAACCTAAGAAATGATGCTACAGTGATGTAATGAGAGTTGCTACAAATGACCAAATGATGCTAGAGTGATGTAATGAGATTTGCTACAAACCTAAGAAATTATGCGACAGACATGTGCTGAGAGTTGATAGTAATTTCAAAATCATGCTACAGTGATGTAATGAGTTGCTACTTACCTGAGAAATGATGCGACAGTGATGTGGGGAGAGTTGCTACGAACCTCAAAATGATGCTACAGTGATGCAATGAGAGTTCCTACGAATATTAAAATGATGCTGCAGTAATGTCGCGAGAGTTGCGACTATCCTCAAAATGATGCGACAGTGATGTAGTGAGAGTTGCTACTATCCTCAAAATGAGGTGGCAATGATGTAGTGAGAGTTGACACAAATCTCAAAATGATGCTGACAGTGATGTAGTGAGAGTTGATACTAATCTCAAAATGATGCTAAAGTGATGTAATGAGAGTTGCTACAAATCTAAGAAGTGATGCGACAGTGATGTGGTGAGAGTTGATAGTAATTTCAAAATAACGCTAAAGCGGTGTAATGAGAGTTGCTACTTCCCTAAGAAATGATGCTAGAGTGATGTAATGAGAGTTGCTACTCATCTCAAAATGATGCCAGAGTGATGTAATGAGATTTGCTCCAAACCTAAGAAATGATGCTACAGTGATGTGGTGAGAGTTGATAGTAATTTCAAAATCATGCTAAAGTGATGTAATGAGAGTTGCTACTTACCTAAGAAATGATGCTAAAGTGATGTCATGGGAGTTGCTACTGACCTAAGAAATGATGCTACAGTGATGAATTGAGAGTTGCTACAAATGTCAAAATGATGCGACTGATGTAGTGAATGAATGTATGAGAGGCTAAAAACCTCAAAAACGATGCTATAGTGATGTCTTAAGAATTGCTACTAACCAAGGAAATGATGCTCCAATGATGTGGTGAGAGTTGTTAATTACCTGAAAATGATGCGACAGTGATGTAATGAGAGCTGCTACGATCCTCAAAATGATGCAGGGTGACTTTGTGGAAAGTCTTGCACTCCCAACACATTCATTCTCACTAATGCAGTGACAGGTCAGAGCCAAGGGAGCCTCCATGTCCACAGATGTCCACATGGCAGCTGGACTTCCTTTTTCACTCCTTCCCGTTCCTCCTGGTACTTTTTGGCCACCGTTTGTTTGATGGTCTGAAAATGACACCCAGAGTAAATCAATACATTGAAATTAGAGATGAAATAAACTGGAGATATCAACTACTGCTTTAGATCATTTCCACACAAACCTTTCTGGTTGGCAAACATATGAGGCTCAAGGACCTGAACCAGTTCCCTGAACCCTTCCCTCTCAACAGTGCTGAGGGGCTGGCAGTCCTTCAGGATGAAATTCAGCAGAGCCTCATCCAGCATCTGCTTCCTGGAAGCTGGATGGTTAAAGATGAAGGAGAGAAGAAATGAATAGGAATTAATTCTCAATGAAGCAACTGTGAGTCAGTTGGAGAGTGGCTGTATACCTGAGTTCATCCTGGTGGATCTGGGACTTCATTCTCATGCCTGGCCCCATCATGCCTCAGCACTGAAGAGGTGCTTTTGTTGAGATGAGACGCTTCTGTCCAACAAATGCCACATTCAACCTGCAGAAAAGAACATGAGTACTCAGCTAAAAGTTCCTTTCTTCATGGTGACTGGTGTTTCTTAGTCTTAGACCACCAGGTTTCCAATGAGGTGTATCGGATACGTTGTTGTGTGCCGCTGAAATCCGTCCAATTCCGGCGTTGTTTCCTCATGAAATATGTTTGCCTTAAAGCTCATTAAAGTGTTGAACCACAATATCGTTCACCATAACTGAGTCAACTTCAAGATAACCTACTTCTACATTCCAGTCCCGGCTGCTCCTGTTCTGCTGCAGTCCAGAAAACAACAACCCGATACAATTGGCGCTCCTTCCCACAGCTCCGGCCCGGATCCGCATGGTTCCGCTGACTGACTGTGAGACGCGCTCCCTCCAGAGTGGCACAGCCCGATGGGGGTCCTTATCTGGCACGGGGGCGTAAAACAGGTGCGACTGGAAAGCCTGGTTTATTCTGCGTCGAGGGAACGGGTTGCTCTGCAACTCACCGCCAAGCCGCTAGGGGGTGTGGCTTTGTCTTTGTATTGTTTACGGGGCTCTTGTCGGATTCCTTGGTTTTCTTCCGGTCACAGACAACAATTGTTGGCCATTTGTCAGTCTTTGTAGTGCCGCCAATAATCCTTTCTTCGGCTTGGTCCATTTTTTCTTGGAGCTTTCACCACAGAAACTTTGAAAATGGCGGTGTTTTTGTGCTGCAACTGAACCGGAAATGACGTTCTGAGCAAACCAATCACAGTCCTCGACGATGACGTCACCACGCGTCGACGCGACACGGAGTCAGGATTTTGTTGGGGTTTGCTTCGACGCGACGCAGAAGCATAAATCAGGCTTTAGTGGTTTAGAATCTCACGCCAAACCGGAGAACCAGGGTTTGAATCCGTCACGTGGTCACTGCCGGTCGGCGAGGCTTTGGACGTCACTAAATACGTCATCAATACCCGTTTTTCAAACCGAAATCCTGGATCACTCCACTCATCACTACCGCTGCTACCAGGTTAGCGAGTCTGGAGTGGCACAGAGAACAGAGCTTGGACTCTGCTCGTTTTGAAGAAGACGAAGAAGAAAAGAAGCGGGACGTTTTCGAACAACAAGGAAAGAAGGAGAAGTCCGTGAACCCCCGGCCTCGGTCTTTGTCTCCTGGAGGCTGAGTGGCGCCGGTAGAACCTCAACATGTGCGCCGCGCAGCTGCTGCGGGTGTCGGTCCAGGAGCGGATCCTCGCCGCCGCTGAAGACTTCCTGCTGCAGTTGGGAGAAGGAGACTCAGCGGCTGGAGTCCCGGTGCTGAGAGCGCTGCTCACCGAGCGGCTGGCGGCGGCCGCGGAGCAGATCGTGGCTCTGCTGAAGGAAACCGTGGCGGAGTACGAGCGGGAGAACCGCCGGCAGAGGTTGCTGCTCGATGCCGTGCTGAAGCCCCGAGTCAGGCTGGACAGAGCAGGTGAGTCCCCCCACACTGACCAGGAGAACTGAGAGACCGCAGTCCTGCCAGCAAGTGTCTCCGGTCTGGTTGTGTCCGTAATCCGGGTCATTGTGTTCAGACCGTCTGAGCAGGAGTGGAACAACGTAGAAGTGTTTCGTAGTTGACGGCTTTTCGGTGTTGGTGGAGCCTTAAAACCTCACCTGGCTCGGGACACGCTGGGCGCCATCTTGGCTGCCTCCTGACCAACAAGTAGATGGCGCTGTTTGGTTTCCAGGCTGCGTCCTTGCCGCCGTAGTTCTACTGCTTTTTGTATTCATATGGAAGAAAAAAACAAAACTAAGAAACACGGAGAAACATCTCATCGGTTACACGTTACAAATTTTGTCCCAGCCAGAGTTTTCCTCAATTACTGGAAAGGAAAGGGACATTTCCTGATTGTTATTAATAAACTAATCTTAGACCTTGGCTGACTGCATATTGCTGTGTTTGGTTGGATCGACATTTTTAGCATCGGTACAGGTCACAGTGGTCCAGCACCTCCCTGGCTGTGAGTGTAGGTGGACTGACATGTTTAGCATCGGTACAGGTTCCCTCTGGTTCTAGGGACTGAACTCTCATTCTCCTACAGGGTCTCATTCTAGAAATGAACATTCTGACTAGCAGATGTGATCATGAATGGACAAAACCATTCAGCAGAGGGGACCTATGACCTTTGACCTGGGTGACACAACGTTGATCCAAGCATCTGAAGCCAGCGTTTCTGTTCCCAGTTTGCTGACTGGTCGTCAGTAGCAGGACGTCTCTTTTCATTGAGTTGATCTCTGTTTCTGTCTGTTGCTCCGCTGTTTCAGAGTCAAATGAAGAGATTTCTGATGTTGCTGTTTGTGTCCTGCAGATGTGGAGCAGCTGCTGGTGATTAAAGAAGAGGTTCCCCCTGAGCTGCAGGACCCAGAGCCCCCCCACATTAAAGAGGAGTGGGAGGAGCTCTGGACCAGTGAGGAGGGAGGGCAGCTTCAAGGGCAGGAGGAGGCTGATATCACCACGTTCCCCTTCACTCTGGTCCCTGTGAAGAGTGAAGGGAACGAAGAGAAACCTCAGTTCCCACAGCTTCTTCAGAGTCTAACTGAGGAGAACTTGAAAGAAGAGTCTCTGAGCAGCAGCCCAGTTCATCCTCTGAAAACAGAAGCTGATGGAGAAGAGTGTGGAGGACCAGAACCAGAACCAGCCAGCAAGGTAGATCCAGATCCACTTGTACAACCCCAGACTGATGACCAGATGTCAGACTCTTCTGAAGCTGAGACTGAAGTCAGTGAGGATGATTGGGTCAGACCTGATAACACGGCCACCTCTGAGCACAAGGAACCCTTTGGCTCAAGGAGGAATTTGCTTCAGAAACTGAGCCCAGGACAGGAAGTGACTCATTGCAGCTCAAAAGAGCAAAAATTAAAGACTGGAAGAGAATCAGAAATCATCAGGAACGTGACCTCTGGTCCTTCTGAATCTGAGACAGAAGTCAGTGAGGATGAGCGTCCCTTTAGGTGCTCAACATGCAGTAAAGGTTTTAGTTACAGAAGGAGTTTGGATGTACACATGAGAACACACACTGGAGAAAAACCATACCCCTGCTCAGTTTGTGGCACAGGGTTTTCAGAAAATGGATGTCTAAAAAGACACATGAAGAGAACACATACTGGAGAGAAACCATTCCCATGCTCAGTTTGCGGCACAAGATTTTCAGAAAGGGGTTGTCTGAAAAGACACATTAGGAGAGCCCATACTGGAGAGAAACCATTCCCATGCTCAGTTTGCGGCACAAGATTTTCAGAAAGGGGTTGTCTGAATAGACATATGAGAAGACATACTGGAGAGAAACCATTCGGCTGCTCAGTGTGTGGCAAAACATTCTCAGAACAGGGACATCTGAAAAGGCACCTGAACGTGCACACTGGGGAGAAACCATTTCCCTGTGCACTTTGTGGCAAAAGATTCTCACAAAAGGGAAATCTGGGAAAGCACATAAAAACGCACACTGGGGAGAAACCATTCCCCTGTGCATTTTGTTGCAAAAGATTTTCAGAAAAAGGATGTCTGAAAAGACACATGAGGAGAACACACACTTGAGAGACATTTGTCTTGCAAAAGCTTCCCAGATCAGGAAAACATGAAACAACACAACAGAAAAATGTCCTTTGTCCATTCTGTGTTGGTGTGACTCAAACTGAGTAGATAATGCAATTTATCATGGTAGTTCAGACCCAACTTGGAGGTTCTGGTTTAAGAAAGCGTTTTTGAGATAATGCAGCAGGAAATAAACTCAGTTAACCTGACATAATGGAGCCATCATTGGATATGACGGTGAGAGGGCTGATCTTATTTTCTCTGAGGTCACCATGGAAAGATCCACCTGGGACCACTTACTGATCTTTGTATTGACGTATTGATCACTGATCAAACACTGAATTATCTTTGAGTGTCTTCAGACTATCTTACATGAGTGTATGTTATTGTTACGATGGTTTCTCTTCCTGGTTCCTGTCAATACATGTGCAGCTGTCAAGTCTTTAATCACTTGTTGGTGCAGCCTGATAATAAAGAACTACTAAAGTCCAGCCTAGAAGGAACTCATACATGGAGTTTTAGACAACTGTTGGCATTCATCCAGCTTTATTGATAAATATAATTGAGTATCATCTGTGTAACAATGGAAATTTATGGACTGTTTCCCAGTAATATGACCTAAAGGAAGCATACATAAAGTGAAGAGTATCGGCCCCAGCACGGAACCTAGAGGAACACCGTGTTTAACTTTGGTTTGTATAGAAGATTTATCATTAACGTCTACAAACTGAAATCAACCTGATGAATACGATTGAAACCACTTTAATGTTCCCTGAATGCCAACTGAGAGTTCAAGTCTGTGTAGCAGGATTTGATGGTCAGCTGTGTCACAGGCAGCACTGAGGTCTAACAGGACCAGTACAGACTCAAAGCCATCATCTGATGAATTAAAGGTGTTAGTCATTTCTACAGTGCTGTCTCTGTGCTGGGCTGGGCTCTAAAACCAGACTGAAACCCTCAAATCAACTCTTGTTATGGAGGAAGTCACTCATCTGATTAGCAGCTGCTTTCTCCAGGATTTTAGAGAGGAGGGGAGGTTAGCTATCAGTCCATAGTTGGCTAGAACCTCAGGGTCTAGAGGAGGCTTCTGAAGCAGTGGTTTAATGACAGCTCCCTTCAAGGACTGTGGTTCATATCCTGTTACTACAGACAGAGGAATCAGATTGAATAAAGATAGACAGATAGATAGATTGATACAAAATTAATCCCCAAGGGGAAATTCCACTTCCACACTCAAATGCCTGATACAGCGATCACAACAGTCACAATTATTACAGGTCAATCGTAATAATGGTACACTTCAGAATTAACAGCAGCACATATACATTTGTTGTGTATGTACGCTAAACTTGAACAGTCCGTTGTCCCAATGGAGGCAAGTGAGAGTGAGGCCTGCAGCCAGACTACAAGGTCTGCGCTGCCACCCCGAGGGAGGTGGAGAGGGCAGAGGCAGGGGTCAGGAACACATGGGGGAGGGGAGGATAGTACGCGCCATTTACGTCACCAAGGCAGAAGGAGTTCTCCTGGAGGATAAACAATGGGGCAGCCGATAAGGAAGCTGTGGGTTTGGGCGGAGGAGCACACATTCCAATCTGTCTTCTCTTTCAGTCCAATCCAAAATGTAAAGTTAAATTTCTGGTCTTCAACATCACTCTCCTCTTTGCAGAGCGGCCAACTGCTCCGAGATGGTTTCCATCTTGGGTTTCAGTTCAAGAGTCTGTTGTTGCCCCGCTCTGCCAACCTCAGTCATTGCGTTGTCAATGACTGAGGTTGTGTGAGCTGCACATCACATCAAGTGTTGATGCCCACACAAGGGTGTCTTTTCAAAAAGAGGAATATTACGCCTCCATTTCACACAGACAAGACGGCAAATTTGGCACATTTTCTGTCTAAAAAGGGCTGGAGAGAGATGGAGGTGAGGGAGGAGAGGAGACAGAGAGGTGGGGAAGAGAAGAGAGAGAGACCAGACATTATGTTTGCTGCTCCATTTTGATTGTTGCTCTCCAGCTTCAGCTCAATAAAAACCTCTTCATCACATCAGTCCCATGTGGAGCTGCGTTGTTCCAACAACACTGAGCTCTCAGCTCATAGCAGTTCTACAATAAAGGTTCCAACACAACGTTCCATTGATCCATGAACAAAGCAGGCAGTGAGACCATGATGATGTCACATCTGTCCACTGTCCAGATGTCAGAGCTGAAAATGATAGGATGCCATGTTCCCTTCAACAACAGTCCAGCAGAAAGCCACCATGAAGACCTGAGGAGGAGCAAGGCAGCTCACCACAGTCAGGAACTCCCAGTCACCTCAACAAGGTTTCTGTCCACTCACGTTCAACCAGACCAGCAGATCACCTGCATCCCCACTGCCTCACCACCAGAGGGCAGTAGAACATCAACCATTGAGGCTCCCTCTGAGGAATGAACACCACCACCAGCAGACGGCTCTCCCTCCCTGACAGCATTTAAAGGAGATGAATGATGGATCATCAAACTCCACCATTAACTGTTCCTCAGGGCCGCTCCCTCTGCTCTGACTCTCTTTGATTGTTTGTCTTTGTTTTATTCAATCAAGTTGTTCCTCCTCCTCTCTCTTCTTGCTGCTCTACCCCCCCCCCATGTGATGTCTACTACCTCCTCCTCCTTGATGACACTCATTGTGAAGTCAGGCTGAGGTCTCTTCATCAGCCCTCCTCTGCTTTCTGAACCATAAACAGTTTTTCTGAGTCGCTAAAACCCTGAACTCCATCTTGAACCCAGACTCTCAGCGGCCTGACCACATTTACTGAACTGGTCCCTCTTTGGTGAAACCATCACCACGTTTCTGAAGGCTCTGAATGTCCTGATGCTGATGTCATTCTGCTTCCTCTGACACAGGCAGCTTTGGTCCGTTCTGTCACTGTGACATCAAATACTAAATGCTGAGATCAAGAAGAACATTTACAAAACATGAACAAAACTTGATGACAGAATTCTTTGTCCTCCTCCATCACCACGATGCCATCGATGGTCCGTTACTGTTGTAGTGCAGTAACATCATGAGTTGTGTCAAACCATCTCTGTCAGCTCTGCGAGTGTCTGGAGTGACGTCTCCAAGGACACTTGCTGCCAGGACTACAGAGGAAACATCAACATCTGTTTGCATCTGGCTTCAACTGTACTTTTCCTCTAGGTTCAACTTTGCTAGGTTACAGTGACTTGTGTACAGAGTAGTGACTTGATCAGCTGGTGGTGATGATGTAGCTTTAGGATGCTAACACAGTTGTTACTCAGGGCACCGCTGGTTGTAATTTAGAGTCCAATGAGAAACGCTCAGTCTCAGGTTCCAGCTTGTCAGTGAGTTCTTTGAGGGTCAGAGACTTACATACAAATATAAAAACCAGTTGAAACACTTCCTGGAATTTTAAGAGGATTGAATACAAACAAGGAAGCGTGTAAGACAGAGGAATAATACCAGTAAAGCAATGAAGGCACATGGAGGATCAGACATGAATCATAAGATTTATCTGAGACTCAAGTGGACGGCAAAGGTAGCAGGTGAGAAGGTGTTCAGGATGAAGGGTCAGTGACCTCCAAACAAAGAAAACTACTGAATGGAGGTTGAGCAGAGTCTGGGGAGTCAGGTGGAGCTGGCAGTGAGACAGGAGTTGAGGCCTGAACAGATGCAGCACTGGTCTTTGTTACTGTGACAGCACGACAACCAACAGGACCTGCTCACGTTCTCAGCTGGATTGTTCTCATCAATGTACGGAACCTCTCCAACGACCTGGTGGGGGGACGGCCTACCAAGCCTCCACCTCAACGACCGTGGCTCCCACT
>NC_141320.1:34386073-34566073 GCF_037954235.1 Aulostomus chinensis | reverse complement strand
ACCATATAGACATGAATGAGTCCAACTGGGACTGGCGACCTGTCCAGGGTGAACCCCGCCTCTTGCCCGTAGATGCTGGGATAGGCTCCAGCCCCCCCGCGACCCTTAATAGTAAGGAATAAGCGGAAGATGACGATGGATGATGGATGGAGTCCAACTGGACCTGAACAGGAGAGAAATAAAGGAGTTATTGTTATGCAATTGTTATTTATTTCCAGGCCAGGTGAGGGTTGGATTTTGTTCATTCATGTTGAAGTGAACTGACAGTGGGACTGAGGACCTGGGCTGAAGTCCAGCTCACTGCTGGTTTAATAAAACCACCTGATTGTTTTTCCTATCAGCTCTGATCTGATGGAAGAAACAAAAAGCCAAACTTCATTCGTCCGTGTCCAAACTCCAAGTCTGTTGATGTGCAGCACTCCAGTTATTTGTTACTTTCCAGACAGAAGCAGGTTGGTGGAGGAATAAAACCTCAACAGTGAACAAACAGCAATGAGAGAAGTGAATCCTGCACTCAGAGAAGTTGTGTCTGCACTCGCCAACCAGGAAACGCGTCTATCTTCTGTGTGACTGGGGCAGCTGCTGAGAGCTGCGTTTCTCAGCTGTGTGGGGGCGGGACTCTGTGTGTGATTGACAGGTCAACTGTCTGCCAGACAATGTTGTGGGACACAAACACAAAATGCGAGGTGCCATTTCCATTCTGGGTCGATCAGCTCTGGGACCGTTTTGTCTTTTGAATGAAGAAATGCATTAATTTCAGGTAGCAGCTTGTAAAAATGCCCCGGCTCAACCACCAGACCTCTGTGTACACTGTCAAGAAAAAAAATTATAAAAAAACAGTAAAAAGTCTGGCAGCAGAGTTTCCAGACGAATACCGGCAAATTACAGTAATGAACTGTTCCACAAAATTACATGGAATAAACTGTAAAAATACACAGCAGGTTTCACAGGCCGGACTCATTAAATTACAGTCCATTTAGTGTTGATAAATGTGCATTCAACTGCAGGAAAACAGGCCCATCATGGAAAAACACATGAAGAACAAGGACCTTTCAGGTTCTTCTCTAAGTTCAGGGCTCTGACTGGTTCATTTATGAAACAAACCAGTCTATGAGCAGGAATTTCCCATTAAAAAGTTCATTTGACAGTGGAAAAGCAAGCATAGTCCATCAAAATAGCCAAGTTTAAGGTCAATCGCTGTCAATTGAAGCTATTTAGTTGTTACTTTATGAAACTGAGCCAACTTTCTACAGTGATTTCCTGTTAGATTCTGGTTTCTCCAAGTATAAAAACTACAACAATGTATAAACACAGAATCTGTACTTTGAACAATAGAGAATTTCTACATATTTACAGTATCAGTCCATCACTTTAGAGGATTAGAATGTAAAAAAATCATTGGACAATGGAAATCATTTATCCTTTAACGAAACAACTTCAGTGCAGAGTTGATAACTGCACTTCAAACTTTGAACTGGTGTCCACATCAATGTGGAATTTGAGGAGGCCACAGCCACCAAATTTCCCAGAGTTCTTGACTATTTGCAGTCTCTTCCCTTGGAGAAGTCAAGTGGAACTACAAGACAAGGAGCAGAAATCCAAGCTGCTGGTGGACCACGTGGTGCAGTGTTGATGCTACTTTCCCACTCAAAGGGGATCGTGCAGGAATGTTCCACAAGGTTGACCAAACTTCCATTGCAGAAGAGATTCAGGCAGTTCCACACACGCCATGCATCCTTGTATGCTGTAAGTGTGAGGCAATACAATACAGTATGTTTCAGTGACATACATTTAGACAGAAGACCTGGGTTTATTGGGTGATGTTTATTGACATGCCAATTGGATTGTGGTGCCAATATGGCTGACTTGGTCGGTGTAAATCTTATCATCACAAAACAAAGTACACACAAATGTTCAAATTACTTTTCTAGACTTTAGTCCCCAAAGGAATTTCAGGCACCTGAAAGTGACTTTCATAAATCTGTGTGTGTGTGTACAGTACATGTCCCCAAAATGGACATTAAAATTATTGGTCCCCAATCTCAAGAATAAAATGATGCTCCAGTGATGTAGTGAGAGTTGCTACAAACCTCAAAATGATGCTAAAGTGATGTAATGAGAGTTGCTACTAATCTCAAAATGATGCTACATTGATGTAGTGATAGTTGCTAAAAATCTCAAAATAAGGCTACAGTGATGTGGTTAGAGTTGCTAAAAACCTAAGAAATGATGCTACAGTGATGTGGTGAGAGATGCTACTAATCTCAAAATGATGCTAAAGTGATGTGGTGAGAGTTGCTACTAATCTCAAAATGATGCTAAAGTGATGTGGTGAGAGTTGCAACTATCCTCAAAATGATGCTGACAGTGATGTAGTGAGAGTTGCTACGTACCTCAAAATTATGCTACAGTGATGCAATGAATGTTTCTACTAACCTAAGAAATGAAGCGACAGTGATGTAGTGAGAGTTGCTACTAACCTAAGAAATGATACACCAGTAATGTGGTGAGAGTTGCGACGAACCTCAAAATGATGCTGACTATGATGTAATTACAGTTGCTACTAACCTCAAAATGATGCTTATAGTGATGACGTGAGAGTTGCTATTAAACTCAAAATGATGCTAAAGTGATGTAATGAGAGTTGCTAAAAACCTCAAAATGATGCTCCAGTGATGTAGTGAGTTGCTTAAAACCTCAAAATGATGCTACAGTGATGTAGTGAGAGTTACTAGAAACCTCAAAATGATGCTTCAGTGATGTAATGAGAGTTGCTATGAACCTAAGAAATGATGCGACAGTGATGTGGTGAGAGTTGCTACTAATCTCAAAATGATGCTTCAGTGATGTAATGGGAGTTGCTACTAACCTAAGAAATGATGCTACAGTGATGTAGTGAGAGTTGCTACTAACCTCAAAATGATGCTAAAGTGATGTAATGAGAGTTGCTACTATGCTAAAAAAGGATGCTGACACGAATGTAGTGAGAGTTGCTACTATGCTAAAAATGATGCTGACAGTGATGTAGTGAGAGTTGCTACTATGCTCAAAATTATGCTGACAGTAATGTAGTAAGAGTTGCTAAAAATCTCAAAATGATGCTACAGTGATGCAGTAAGAGTTGCTTAAAATCTTAAAATGATGCTGACAGTCATGTAGTGAGAGTTGCTACGAACCTCAAAATGATGCTACAGTAATGTGGTGAGAGTTTCTTATAAAACTCAAAATGATGCGACTGTGATGTGGTGAGAGTTGCTACGAACCTCAAAATGATGCTACAGTAATGTAGTGAGAGTTGCTACGAACCTCAATAATGCTACAGTAATGTTGTAAGTGTTGCTAAAAATCTCAAAATGATGCTAAAGTGATGTGGTGAGAGTTGCTAAAATCTTCAAAATGATGCTACAATGATGTAGTGAGAGTTGCCACGAACCTCAAAATGATGCTCCAGTGATGTCGTGAGAGTTGCTTAAAAACTCAAAATGATGCGACTGTGATGTGTTGAAAGTTGCAAAAACCTCAAAATGATGCTCCACTGATGTAGTGAGAGTTGCTAAAAATCTCAAAATGATTCCACAGTAATGTAGTGAGAGTTGCTACGAACCTCAAAATGATGCTTCAGTGATGTGGTGAGAGTTGCTAAAAATCTCAAAATGATTCCACAGTAATGTCGTGAGAGTTGCTACGAACCTATAAATGATGCTACAGTGATGTGGTAGGAGTTGCTTAAAACCTCAAAATGATTCCACAGTCATGTAGTGAGAGTAGCTTAAAACCTCAAAATGATGCTACAGTAATGTATTAAGTTGCTAAAAACCTCAAAATGATGCTACAGAAATGTATTAAGTTGCTAAAAACCTCAAAATGTTGCTACAGTGATGTAGTAAGAGTTGCTTAAAACCTCAAAATGATGCTCCAGCGGTGTCGTGAGAGTTGCTACTCATCTAAGAAATGATGCTACAGTGATGTGGTGAGAGTTTCTTAAAATCTTAAAAAGATGCGACAGTGATGTGGTGAGAGTTGCTACTATCCTCCTAATGATGCTACAGTGAAGTCGTGAAAGTTGCTAAAAACCTCAAAATGCTGCTACAGTGATGTCGGAAGAGTTGCTAAAAACCTCAAAATGATGCTACAGTGATGTGGCGAGACTTGCTAAAAACCCCACAATAATGCTGTCAGTAATGTAGTGAGAGATGCTACGAACCTCAACATGATGCTACAGTAATGTAGTGAGAGTTGCTACGAACCTCAAAATGATGCTACAGTAATGTAGTGAGAATTGCTACCAAAATCAAAATGATGCTACAGTAATGTAGTAGGAGTTGCTAAAAATCTAAAAATGATGCTGTAAGTAATTTAGTGAGACTTGCTACGAACCTCAATAATGCTACAGTAATGTTGTAAGTGTTGCTGAAAATCTCAAAATGATGCTAAAGTGATGTAGTGAGAGTTGCAACGAACCTCAAAATGATGCTACAGTGATGTAGTGAGAGTTGCTATGATCCTAAAAATGATGCTCCAGTGATGTGGTGAGAGTTGCTATGATCCTAAAAATGATGCTCCAGTAATGTATTAAGTTGCTAAAATCCTCAGAATGATGCTCCAGTGATGTAGTGAGAGTTGCCACGAACCTCAAAATGATGCTAAAGTGATGTAGTGAGAGTTGCCACGAACCTCAAAATGATGCTAAAGTGATGTGGTGAGAGTTGCAAAAAAATTTAAAATGATACTGTCAGTAATGTAGTTAGAGATGCTACGAACCTCAAAATGATGCTACAGTGATGTATTTAGTGTTGGTAAAAACCTTAAAATGATGCTGACACTCATGTAGTGAGAGTTGCTTAAAATCTCAAAATGATGCCACAGTGATGTGGTGAGAGTTGCTACTATCCTTCAAATGATTCTACAGTAATGTAGTGAGAGTTGCAAAAAATCTAAAAATGATGCTGTAAGTAATGTAGTGAGACTTGCTACGAACCTCAGTAATGCTACAGTAATGTTGTAAGTGTTGCTAAAAACCTCAAAATGATGCTAAAGTGATGTGGTGAGAGTTGCTTAAAATCTCAAAATGATGCTACAGTGATGTGGTTAGACTTGCTAAAAGTCTCAAAATGATTCCACAGTAATGTAGTGAGAGTTGCTACGAACCTATAAATGATGCTCCAGTAATGAAGTGAGAGTTGCTATGAACCTATAAATGATGCTACAGTGATGTGGTAGGAGTTGCTTAAAACCTCAAAATGATTCCACAGTCATGTGGTGAGAGTTGCTTAAAACCTCAAAATGATGCTACAGTAATGTTGTAAGAGTTGCTACGAACCTCAAAATAATGCTACAGTAATGTATTAAGTTGCTAAAAACCTCAAAATGATGCTACAGTAATGTATTAAGTGGCTAAAAACCTCAAAATGTTGCTACAGTGATGTAGTAAGAGTTGCTTAAAACCTCAAAATGATGCTCCAGTGATGTAGTGAGAGTTGCAACTAATCTAAGAAATGATGCTACAGTGATGTGGTGAGAGTTTCTTAAAATCTTAAAAAGATGCGACAGTGATGTGGTGAGAGTTGCTACTATCCTCCAAATGATGCTACATTGAAGTAGTGAAAGTTGCTAAAAACCTGAAAATGCTGCTACAGTGATGTCGGAAGAGTTGGTAAAAATCTCAAAATGATGCTAAAGTGATGTGGCGAGAGTTGCTAAAAACCTCACAATGATGCTGTCAGTAATGTAGTGAGAGATGCTACGAACCTCAACATGATGCTACAGTAATGTAGTGAGAGTTGCTAAGAACCTCAAAATAATGCTACAGTGATGTAGTGAGAGTTGCTATGATGCTCAAAATGATGCTCCAGTAATGAAGTGAGAGTTGCTACGAACCTATAAATGATGCTACAGTGATGTGGTAGGAGTTGCTTAAAACCTCAAAATGATTCCACAGTCATGTAGTGAGAGTTGCTTAAAACCTCAAAATGATGCTACAGTAATGTTGTAAGAGTTGCTACGAACCTCAAAATGATGCTACAGTAATGTATTAAGTTGCTAAAAACCTCAAAATGATGCTACAGTAATGTATTAAGGTGCTAAACACCTAAAAATGTTGCTACAGTGATGTAGTAAGAGTTGCTTAAAACCTCAAAATGATGCTCCAGTGAAGTAGTGAAAGTTGCTAAAAACCTTAAAATGCTGCTACAGTGATGTCGGAAGAGTTGCTAAAAATCTCAAAATGATGCTAAAGTGATGTGGCGAGACTTGCTAAAAACCTCACAATAATGCTGTCAGTAATGTAGTGAGAGATGCTACGAACCTCAACATGATGCTACAGTGATGTAGTGAGAGTTGCTACTAATCTAGAAAATGATGCTAAAGTGATGTAGTTAGAGTTGCTTTAAATCTAAAAATGATGCTCCTGTGATACAGAAAGAGTTGCTTAAAACCTTAAAATGATGCTTACAGTCATGTAGTGAGAGTTGCTTAAAATCTCAAAATGATGCTACAGTGATGTAGTGAGAGTTGCTTAAAACCTCAAAATGATGCTCCAGTGATGTAGTGAGAGTTGCTACTAATCTAAGAAATGATGCGACAGTGATGTGGTTAGAGTTGCTACTATCCTCCAAATGATGCTACAGTGAAGTAGTGAAAGTTGCTAAAAACCTCAAAATGCTGCGACAGTGATGTCGGAAGAGTTGCTAAAAATCTCAAAATGATGCTAAAGTGATGTGGCAAGAGTTGCTAAAAACCTCACAATGATGCTGTCAGTAATGTAGTGAGAGATGCTGCGAACCTCAACATGATGCTACAGTAATGTAGTGAGAGTTGCTACGAACCTCAAAATGATGCTACAGTAATGTAGTGAGAGTTGCTAAAAATCTCAAAATGATGCTACAGTGATGTGGTTAGACTTGCTAAAAATCTCAAAATGATTCCACAGTAATGTAGTGAGAGTTGCTACGAACCTATAAATGATGCTACAGTGATGTGGTAGGAGTTGCTTAAAACCTCAAAATGATTCCACAGTCATGTAGTGAGAGTTGCTTAAAACCTCAAAATGATGCTACAGTAATGTTGTAAGAGTTGCTACGAACCTCAAAATGATGCTACAGTCATGTATTAAGTTGCTAAAAACCTCAAAATGATGCTACTGTAATGTATTAAGTTGCTAAAAACCTCAAAATGTTGCTACAGTGATGTCGGAAGAGTTGCTTAAAACCTCAAAATGATGCTCCAGTGAAGTAGTGAAAGTTGCTAAAAACCTCAAAATGCTGCTACAGTGATGTCCGAAGAGTTGCTAAAAATCTCAAAATGATGCTAAAGTGATGTGGCGAGAGTTGCTAAAAACCTCACAATGATGCTGTCAGTAATGTAGTGAGAGATGCTACGAACCTCAACATGATGCTACAGTAATGTAGTGAGAGTTGCTACGAACCTAAAAATGATGCTACAGTAATGTAGTGAGAGTTGCTCCGATCCTCAAAATGATGCTACAGTAATGTAGTGAGAGTTGCTACGATCCTCATAATGATGGTACAGTAATGTATTAAGTTGCTTAAAATCTCAAAGTGATGCTCCACTGATGTAGTGAGCGTTGCTACGAACCTCAAAATGATGCTGAGAGTCATGAAGTGAGAGTTGCTACTATCCTCAAAATGATGCTGCAGTGATGTCGGAAGAGTTGCTAAAAATCTCAAAATGATGCTTCGGTGATGTGGTGAGAGTTGCTAAAAACCTAAAAATAATGCTGTCAGTGATGTAGTGAGAGTTGCTACGAACCTATAAATGATGCTCCAGTAATGAAGTGAGAGTTGCTACGAACCTATAAATGATGCTACAGTGATGTGGTAGGAGTTGCTTAAAACCTCAAAATGGTTCCACAGTCATGGAGTGAGAGTTGCTTAAAACCTCAAAATGATGCTACAGTAATGTTGTAAGAGTTGCTACGAACCTCAAAATGATGCTACAGTAATGTATTAAGTTGCTAAAAACCTCAAAATGATGCTACTGTAATGTATTAAGTTGCTAAAAACCTCAAAATGTTGCTACAGTGATGTAGTGAGAGTTGCTACTAATCTCAAAATGATGCTCCAGTGATGTAGTGAGAGTTGCTACTAATCTAAGAAATGATGCTACAGTGATGTAGGAAGAGTTGCGAAAAATCTCAAAATGATGCTTCAGTGATGTGGTGAGAGTTGCTAAAAATCTCAAAATGATGCTTCAGTGATGCAATAAGAGTTGCTTAAAACCTTAAAATGATGCTGAAAGTAATGTAGTAAGAGTTGCTAAAAACCTCACAATGATGCTGTCAGTAATGTAGTGAGAGATGCTACGAACCTCAAAATGATGCTACAGTAATGTAGTGAGAGTTGCTACGAACCTCAAAATGATGCTCCAGTGATCCAGCAAGAGTTGCTTAAAACCTTTAAAAATGATGCTGACAGTCATGTACTGAGAGTTGCTACGATCCTCCAAATGGTGCTACAGTGATGTAGTGAGAGTTGCTTAAAATCTCAAAATGATGCTCCAGTGATGTAATAAGAGTTGCTACGAACCTCAAAATGATGCTGACAGTCGTGAAGTGAGATTTGCTACTATCCTCAAAATGATGCTACAGTGATGTAGTGAGAGTTGCTACTAATCTAAGAAATGATGCTAAAGTGATGTGGTGAGACTTGCTACTATCCTCCAAATGATGCTACAGTGATGTAGTGAGAATTGCTTAAAATCTCAAAATGATGCGACAGTGATGTGGTGAGAGTTGCTACGAACCTCAAAATGATGCTTACATTAATGTGGTGAGAGTTGCTAAAAACCTCAAAATGATGCTGCAGTGATGTATTAAGTGTTGGTAAAAACCTCAAAATGATGCTAAAGTGATGTGGTGAGAGTTGCTTCAAATCTCAAAATGATGCTCCAGTGATACAGAAAGAGTTGCTTAAAACCTTAATATGATGCTTACAGTCATGTAGTGAGAGTTGCTTAAAATCTCAAAATGATGCGACAGTGATGTGGTGAGAGTTGCTACTATCCTCCAAATGATGCTACAGTGATGTAGTGAGAGTTGCTTAAAACCTTAATATGATGCTTACAGTCATGTAGTGAGAGTTGCTTAAAATCTCAAAATGATGCGACAGTGATGTGGTGAGAGTTGCTACTATCCTCCAAATGATGCTACAGTGATGTAGTGAGAGTTGCTTAAAATCTCAAAACGATGCTACAGTGATGTAGTGAGAGTTGCTTCAAACCTCAAAATGATGCTCCAGTGATGAAGTGAGAGTTGCTACTAATCTAAGAAATGATGCTACAGTGATGTAGTGAGAGTTTCTTAAAATGTTAAAAACATGCGACTGTGATGTGGTGAGAGTTGCTACTATCCTCCAAATGCTGCTACAGTGAAGTAGTGAAAGTTGCTAAAAACCTCAAAATGCTGCTACAGTGATGTCGGAAGAGTTGCTAAAAATCTCAAAATGATGCTAAAGTGATGTGGCAAGAGTTGCTAAAAACCTCACAATGATGCTGTCAGTAATGTAGTGAGAGATGCTACGAACCTCAACATGATGCTACAGTAATGTAGTGAGAGTTGCTACGAACCTCAAAATGATGCTACAGTAATGTAGTAAGACTTGCTAAAAATCTCAAAATGATGCTAAAGTGATGTGGTGAGAGTTGAAAAAAAACATCAAAATGATGCTGTAAGTAATGTAGTGAGAGATGCTACGACCCTCAAAATGACATGAGAAATCTGACCACTTCATCAGCAACTGTGGCCTCAACAGCTTTCATGTCAAGTCGGTGTCTCTCAGCCTGAGTTGGTCCCTGTTCTCTATCCCTGAATGTTCTAGAGGAACTAAACTGGGCCTGACTGGGACGCTTCTGTCTGCTCAGATTTGGGTTGTGAATGCATTCAGATGTCATTTACAAGCATTGGAACTAAAGACCTGAGCCTCAAGAATATTTAGTTCTTGATTTACTTTCTCTTGCAGGGTTTCATTTTGTGCTAATTTTCTTTTGAAGATCTTTGTTTTTTTGTTGTCCTTCCATTTAGCAAGTTTGGCTAATAACCTTTTCCCCACTAAACTAATTTTCCAAAAATGTCTCGCTAACGTTTCCTTTTTCTCTGTCGTCCCTCCTGTCGTTCGTCTCCATTCTGTCTCAGCTCAGCTGTGTCTCTTGGGCTCTCTTCAACAACGGCGCCCTGCTTTGTGCCTGCCATGAGGTTGGAGCTGAGAGTGACACCTGCGAGCCATTTGGTGGTCGGTGCCGCTGCAGGCCCCACGTGATTGGCCGAGACTGCTCCATGTGGGCCGCGGGTTGCTGGGGATTCCCCACTGCAGACGTGAGTGTCAGATTGGATGAATGATGAGTAAAAAGGGCTTTTAATGATGAGTGAGAGGACGGACCAAACCAACCTGTCCAACCATCAGAGGACAGTTTGTTGTTCTAGTTTTGTACACTTACTACATTACTGTAAGCATCATTTCGAGGTTTTTAGCAACTCTTACTACATGACTCAGCATCATTTTTAGGTTACTCGCAACTTTCACTACACTACTTTTAGCATCATTTTGAGTTCATTAGCAGTTCTTACTACATCACTGTCGCATCATTTTGAGATCATTAGCAATTCTTCTGACATCACTGCCGCATTATTTTGAGGTTCGTAGCAACTCTTACTACATTACTGTCAGCATCACTTTGAGTTTATTAGCAACTATCACTACATTACTGTTAGCATCATTTTGAGTTTATTAGCAATACTTATGACATCACTGTAGCATTAAATTGAGGTTAGTAGCAACTCTTACTACATGACTGTCAGCATCACTTTGAGGTTGTTCGAAACACTTACTACATTATTGTAAGCATCACTGAGTTGAATAGCAACTATCACTACATTACTGTTAGCATCATTTTGAGTTCATTAGCAATTCTTCCGACATCACTGTCGCAATATTTTGAGGTTCGTAGCAACTCTTACTACATGACCGTTAGCATCACTTTGAGGTAATTCGAAACTTTCACTCCATTACTGTTAGCATCATTTTGAGTTCATTAGCAATTCTTACTACATCACTGTCGCATCATTTTGGGATCATTAGCAATTCTTCCGATATCACTGTCGCATTATTTTGAGGTTCGTAGCAACTCTTACGACATGACTGTCAGCATCACTTTGAGGTTGTTCGAAACACTTACTACATTACTGTAAGCATCACTGAGTTGATTAGCAACTATCACTACATTACTGTTAGCATCATCTTGAGTTCATTAGCAATTCTTCCGACATCACTGTCGCAATATTTTGAGGTTCGTAGCAACTTTTACTCCATCACTGTCGCATTATTTTGAGGTTCGTAGCAACTCTTACAACATGACTGTCAGCATCACTTTGAGGTTATTCGAAACGTTCCCTCCATTACTGTTAGCATCATTTTGAGTTCATTAGCAATTCTTACTGAATCACTGTCACATCATTTTGAGATCTTTAGCAATTCTTCTGGCATCACTGTTGCATTATTTTGAGGTTCGTAGCAACTCTTACTACATGACCATCAGCATCATTTTGAGGTTATTCGAAACTTTCACTCCATTACTGTTAGCATCATTTTGAGTTCAATAGCAATTCTTACTACATCACTGTCGCATCATTTTGAGATCATTAGCAATTCTTTTGACATCACTGTTGCATTATTTTGAGGTTCGTAGCAACTTTTACTACATTACTGTTGCATTATTTAAAGGTTCGTAGCAACTCTTACTACATTACTGTCAGCACACTTTGAGTTTATTAGCAACTATCACTACATTACTGTTAGCATCATTTTGAGTTTATTAGCAATTCATAGACATCACTGTAGCATTAAATTGAGGTTATTAGCAACTCTTACTACATGACTGTCAGCATCACTTTGAGGTTTTTCGAAATACTTACTACATTACTGTTAGCATCACTTTGAGTTCATTAGCAACTATCACTACATTACTGTCAGCATCACTTTGAGTTCATTAGCAACTATCACTACATTACTTTTAGCATCATTTTGAGGTTAGAAGCAACTATCACTACATTACTGTTAGCGTCATTTTGAGTTTATTAGCAATTCATTGACATCACTGTAGCATTAAATTGAGGTTAGTAGCAACTCTTACGACATGACTGTCAGCATCACTTTGAGGTTATTCAAAACTTTCACTCCATTACTGTGAGCATCATTTTGAGTTCATTAGCAATTCTTCCGACATGACTGTTGCAATATTTTGAGGTTCGTAGCAACTCTTCCTACATTATTGTTGCATTATTTTAAGGTTCGTAGCAACTCTTACTACATGACTGTCAGCATCACTTTGAGTTTATTAGCAACTATCACTACATTACTGTTAGCATCATTTTGAGTTCATTAGAAATTCTTACGACATCACTGTAGCATTAAATTGAGTTCATTAGCAACTCTTACTACATGACTGTCAGCATCACTTTGAGGTTGTTGGAAACACTTACTACATTACTTTAAGCATCACTGAGTTAATAGCAACTATCACTACATTACTTTTAGCATCATTTTGAGTTCATTAGCAATTCTTACGACATCACTGTCCCATCATTTTGAGATCATTAACAAATCTTTTGACATCACTGTCGCATTACTTTGAGGTTCGAAGCAACTCTTACTACATTACTGTCAGCATCACTTTGAGTTCATTAGCAACTATCACTACATTACTTTTAGCATTATTTTGAGGTTAGTAGCAACTCTTACTACATGACTGTCAGCGTCACTTTGAGGTTGTTGGAAACACTTACTACATTACTGTAAGGATCACTGAGTTGATTAGAAACTATCACTACATTACTTTTAGCATCATTTTGAGTTCATTAGCAATTCTTACTACATCACTGTCGCAATATTTTGAGGTTCGTAGCAACACTTACTACATGACTGTCAGCATCACTTTGAGGTTATTCGAAACTTTCACTCCATTACTGTTAGCATCATTTTGAGTTCATTAGCAATTCTTACTACATCACTGTCGCATCATTTTGAGATCATTAGCAATTCTTCCGACATCACTGTCGCATTATTTTGAGGTTCGTAGCAACTCTTACTACATGACTGTCAGCATCACTTTGAGGTTATTCGAAACACTTACTACATTACTGTAAGGATCACTGAGTTGATTAGCAACTATCACTACATTACTGTTAGCATCATTTTGAGTTCATTAGCAATTCTTCCGACATCACTGTCGCAATATTTTGAGGTTCGTAGCAACTTTTACTACATTACTGTCGCATTATTTTAAGGACCGTAGCAACTCTTACTACATTACTGTCAGCATCACTTTTAGTTTATTAGCAACTATAACTACATTACTGTTAGCATCATTTTGAGTTAATGAGCAATTCTCAGAACATCACTGTAGCATTGAATTGAGTTCATTAGCAACTCTTACTAAATGACTGTCAGCATCACTTTGAGGTTGTTCGAAACTCTTACTACATTACTGTTAGCACCACTGAGTTTCTTAGCAACTATCACTACATTACTGTTAGCATCATTTTGAGGTTAGAAGCAACTGTTACTACATGACTGACAGCATCACTTTTAGGTTGTTGGAAACACTTACTACATTATTGTAAGGATCACTGAGTTGATTAGAAACTATCACTACATTACTGTTAGCATCATTTTGAGTTCATTAGCAATTCTTCCGACATCACTGTCGCAATATTTTGAGGTTCGTAGCAACTCTTACTACATGACCGTTAGCATCACTTTGAGGTTGTTCGAAACTCTTACTACATTACTGTAAGCATCACTGAGTTTATTAGCAACTATCACTACATTACTGTTAGCATCATTTTGAGGTTAGAAGCAACTGTTACTACATGACTGACAGCATCACTTTTAGGTTGTTGGAAACACTTACTACATTATTGTAAGGATCACTGAGTTGATTAGAAACTATCACTACATTACTGTTAGCATCATTTTGAGTTCATTAGCAATTCTTCCGACATCACTGTCGCAATATTTTGAGGTTCGTAGCAACTCTTACTACATGACCGTTAGCATCACTTTGAGGTAATTCGAAACTTTCACTCCATTTCTGTTAGCATCATTTTGAGTTCATTAGCAATTCTTACTACATCACTGTCGCATCATTTTGGGATCATTAGCAATTCTTCCGATATCACTGTCGCATTATTTTGAGGTTCGTAGCAACTCTTACTACATGACTGTCAGCATCACTTTGAGGTTGTTCGAAACACTTACTACATTACTGTAAGCATCACTGAGTTGATTAGCAACTATCACTACATTACTGTTAGCATCATCTTGAGTTCATTAGCAATTCTTCCGACATCACTGTCGCAATATTTTGAGGTTCGTAGCAACTTTTACTCCATCACTGTCGCATTATTTTGAGGTTCGTAGCAACTCTTACAACATGACTGTCAGCATCACTTTGAGGTTATTCGAAACGTTCCCTCCATTACTGTTAGCATCATTTTGAGTTCATTAGCAATTCTTACTGAATCACTGTCACATCATTTTGAGATCTTTAGCAATTCTTCTGGCATCACTGTTGCATTATTTTGAGGTTCGTAGCAACTCTTACTACATGACCATCAGCATCATTTTGAGGTTATTCGAAACTTTCACTCCATTACTGTTAGCATCATTTTGAGTTCAATAGCAATTCTTACTACATCACTGTCGCATCATTTTGAGATCATTAGCAATTCTTTTGACATCACTGTTGCATTATTTTGAGGTTCGTAGCAACTTTTACTACATTACTGTTGCATTATTTAAAGGTTCGTAGCAACTCTTACTACATTACTGTCAGCACACTTTGAGTTTATTAGCAACTATCACTACATTACTGTTAGCATCATTTTGAGTTTATTAGCAATTCATAGACATCACTGTAGCATTAAATTGAGGTTATTAGCAACTCTTACTACATTACTGTTAGCATCACTTTGAGTTCATTAGCAACTATCACTACATTACTGTCAGCATCACTTTGAGTTCATTAGCAACTATCACTACATTACTTTTAGCATCATTTTGAGGTTAGAAGCAACTATCACTACATTACTGTTAGCGTCATTTTGAGTTTATTAGCAATTCATTGACATCACTGTAGCATTAAATTGAGGTTAGTAGCAACTCTTACGACATGACTGTCAGCATCACTTTGAGGTTATTCAAAACTTTCACTCCATTACTGTGAGCATCATTTTGAGTTCATTAGCAATTCTTCCGACATCACTGTTGCAATATTTTGAGGTTCGTAGCAACTCTTCCTACATTATTGTTGCATTATTTTAAGGTTCGTAGCAACTCTTACTACATGACTGTCAGCATCACTTTGAGTTTATTAGCAACTATCACTACATTACTGTTAGCATCATTTTGAGTTCATTAGAAATTCTTACGACATCACTGTAGCATTAAATTGAGTTCATTAGCAACTCTTACTACATGACTGTCAGCATCACTTTGAGGTTGTTGGAAACACTTACTACATTACTTTAAGCATCACTGAGTTAATAGCAACTATCACTACATTACTTTTAGCATCATTTTGAGTTCATTAGCAATTCTTACGACATCACTGTCCCATCATTTTGAGATCATTAACAAATCTTTTGACATCACTGTCGCATTACTTTGAGGTTCGAAGCAACTCTTACTACATTACTGTCAGCATCACTTTGAGTTCATTAGCAACTATCACTACATTACTTTTAGCATTATTTTGAGGTTAGTAGCAACTCTTACTACATGACTGTCAGCGTCACTTTGAGGTTGTTCGAAACACTTACATTATTGTATGCATCACTGAGTTGATTAGCAACTATCACTACATTACTTTTAGCATCATTTTGAGTTTATTAGCAACTATCACTACATTACTGTTGGCGTCATTTTGAGTTTATTAGCAATTCATAGACATCACTGTAGCATTATTTTGAGGTTAGTAGCAACTCTTACTAAATGACTGTCAGCATCACTTTGAGGTTGTTCGAAACTATCACTACATTACTGTTAGCATCATTTTGAGGTTAGAAGCAACTGTTACTACATGACTGACAGCATCACTTTTAGGTTGTTGGAAACACTTACTACATTACTGTAAGGATCACTGAGTTGATTAGAAACTATCACTACATTACTTTTAGCATCATTTTGAGTTCATTAGCAATTCTTACGACATCACTGTCCCATCAGTTTGAGATCATTAACAATTCTTTTGACATCACTGTCGCATTATTTTGAGGTTCGTAGCAACTCTTACTACATGATTGTCAGCATCACTTTGAGGCTGTTCAAAACACTTACTACATTACTGTCAGCATCACTTTGAGTTCATTCGCAACTATCACTACATTACTTTTAGCATTATTTTGAGTTCATTAGCAATTCTTCCGACATCACTGTCGCAATATTTTGAGGTTCGTAGCAACACTTACTACATGACTGTCAGCATCACTTTGAGGTTATTCGAAACTTTCACTCCATTACTGTTAGCATCATTTTGAGTTCATTAGCAATTCTTACTACATCACTGTCGCATCATTTTGAGATCATTAGCAATTCTTCCGACATCACTGTCGCATTATTTTGAGGTTCGTAGCAACTCTTACTACATGACTGTCAGCATCACTTTGAGGTTATTCGAAACACTTACTACATTACTGTAAGGATCACTGAGTTGATTAGCAACTATCACTACATTACTGTTAGCATCATTTTGAGTTCATTAGCAATTCTTCCGACATCACTGTCGCAATATTTTGAGGTTCGTAGCAACTTTTACTACATTACTGTCGCATTATTTTAAGGACCGTAGCAACTCTTACTACATTACTGTCAGCATCACTTTTAGTTTATTAGCAACTATAACTACATTACTGTTAGCATCATTTTGAGTTAATGAGCAATTCTCAGAACATCACTGTAGCATTGAATTGAGTTCATTAGCAACTCTTACTAAATGACTGTCAGCATCACTTTGAGGTTGTTCGAAACTCTTACTACATTACTGTTAGCACCACTGAGTTTCTTAGCAACTATCACTACATTACTGTTTGCATCATCTTGAGTTCATTAGCAATTCTTAAGACATCACTGTCGCAATATTTTGAGGTTCGTAGCAACTTTTACTACATTACTGTCGCATTATTTTGAGGTTTGTAGCAACACTTACTACATGACTGTCAGCATCACTTTGAGGTTATTCGAAAGTTTCACTCCATTACTGTTAGCATCATCTTGAGTTCATTAGCAATTCTTCCGACATCACTGTCGCAATATTTTGAGGTTCGTAGCAACTCTTAGTACATGACTGTCAGCATCACTTTGAGGTTATTCGAAACATTCACTCCATTACTGTAGCAATATTTTTAGTTCATTAGCACTTCTTACTACATCACTGTCGCATCATTTTGAGATCATTAGCAATTCTTCCGACATCACTGTCGCATTATTTTGAGGTTCGTAGCAACTCTTACTACATGACTGTCAGCATCACTTTGAGGTTATTCGAAACACTCACTACATTACTGTAAGCATCACTGAGTTGATTAGCAACTATCACTACATAACTGTTAGCATCATTTTGAGTTCATTAGCAATTCTTACTACATCACTGTCGCATCATTTTGAGATCATTAGCAATTCTTCCGACATCACTGTCGCAATATTTTGAGGTTCGTTGCAACTCTTACTACATTATTGTTGCATTATTTAAAGGTTCGTAGCAACTCTTACTACATTACTGTAAGCATCACTGAGTTGATTAGCAACTATCACTACATTACTTTTAGCATCATTTTGAGTGTATTAGCAACTATCACTACATTACTTTTAGCGTCATTTTGAGTTTATTAGCAATTCATAGACATCACTGTAGCATTAAATTGAGGTTAGTAGCAACTGTTACGACATGACTGTCAGCATCACTTTGAGGTTGTTTGAAACACTTACTACATTACTGTAAGCATCACTGAGTTTATTAGCAACTATCACTACATTACTGTTAGCATCATTTTGAGTTCATTAGCAATTCTTCCGACATCACTGTAGCATTATTGTGAGGTTTTGAGGTACCTTTGTTTGTAACCGATCTGCTGACCAGCGAGACGCCACCTCGCACGGCTGTCTTCTCTGTAAAGGACGGAGAGGAAGTGGAAAGGACGGAGAAGGGTCGGACCAGGTCTACTTCTAGGTGACCACTCACTATCGTCTGCCACACTGTCCCTCATGGTGGGGAGTGTAGCGCTATCCTGCCACAGTACATTTGTTTCATTCTTTTGCTCTTGCACTTTCATTAAAATGGACTTGACTTGAGAATGTTTTGTTTCAAAATATAGATGAATTCCCAGATTTATAGGTAGCATGAGTATGAAGTTGCACTTGCACCCGGTGGGAAAATGTCCTCTGCATTTGACTCTAACTATGTAGGAGCAGTGGTAGCAGTGTCAGCCTGGGGGCTTGGTCAAGATCAATGACAGGAATAGCAGACAGGTCATATCCATAGCATGCTTGTTGTTTTAGAGGAGTAAGGGTACACTGTTGGTCTCTCACCTGATGCGCTGTCATCAGCACAAATGATCTGTTCCTAAACATCAAAATCTACCATCCCCCCTGATTGTTTTTTACAACTGGAGTACTGGTTAACACTTTAGAAAGCCTTCATTCACAGCTGTGAAGAACCTTGAACCTGATATCCCAGACATCAAAGTGGGCCACTAACCACTGACCCTGAGATCAAAGTGAGCGCTCTGATCTCAGAGGTCTGGGATATTTCCCATCCCATGGCCCTTCAAATAAGAGCCCTGTGTCTCTGTCTCAAAGTTTTCAACCGTATTTGTTTGTTAAATTAAAACCAGACGACCACTGTGGTCCTTTTTACACGGTAAGTAAAGCACAGATGCCCTGGTGGACCTGTTGGCACCCTGGACTTTGAATCCAGTGACCTGAGTCCAAGTCTCCGTTCCAGCAGGTTTCCTGCAGCCTTCAGCAGAGCTGCCATGTTTCTCTGTAGAGAACTAAGTGATGCTCTCAGCAGGTTGAGGGCACCACCAACAAGTGAGGTATGAACCTCTGACTTCCTTCTTGTCAAACAGGAAACTCCTAATACCTCATTTGAGTAAAGTACCTCATATTCCTGACATCCAAGTAGTAGTGAAGTGGAGGAAGAAGGGAGGAGATCTCCAACAGGATCCTTCTTTCCTCTGTCCTCCTTGATCTCATGGATCACCACAGTCAAGGGGAGACCCAAGCTCCCGGATGGATCTGGCACTCAGGAACTGCTGAGTTTTCCAGTGGACTTTGTTCCATCCATGGTTCAGGAGCAGGACTCCTCCTGGTTAACCTGGTATCTTTCCACCCAACTGTGGGTTCTTGGAGAATTTTTCATGTCGTGTCAAGAAATCAGGCTGGTGGGTTTTTCAATGAGAGAAATTCTGGTAACTTAATTAAGTGGCATGTTTGTTGAAGCATTAATTAACTGATAAATTAAGGAAGGCCTGGCCAGTCTTTGCTCCCAGGTCATACGATGGAGTTAGAAAGTCCTGAATCAATCTGGAGTTCCTTGATTTCCTTGTGGTTCTTGTTCCTTTTGCCAATGTAGTCTGGAACAAGAGCAAGATGAACCTCCAAATATCAACAGGTTGATTGCAGGTGATGTCAAGTGGTATTTAGAGGAACCTCCTCTTTGTGTTTGGTTCCAGGGTGGAAGGGTGAGCACTCTGGACTCTGGATCAGTGATCAGAGTTCAAGTCTCAGAAGGACCTTCCTGTCTGGAATGTGTCCCATGTAACAAACTGATCAAGAGATGTTATGTGGTTCTAATGTTCTGGTTCATTTCTTACTGCCATGAACTCAGACTGTGTGTTTAATGTTAACAATAAATGCAACAACTAAGGAGCCAGTAGCTCCTGTGGAAAAAATTCTACTTTGTCAGTGAATTAATTCAGTCTGCATCCAAGTGACTGTCAGGATGGCCGAGCGGTCTAAGGCGCTGCGTTCAGGTCGCAGTCTCTCCTGGAGGCGTGGGTTCGAATCCCACTTCTGACAAAGTACATTTTCTCCACATTCCTATGCATCCACAGTGGTACATTCCAAACCCAGTTGAAGCTGCTCTCCACTGATGGGAGTGAGTGGTTGAACTGGCAGCAGAGGAGGCAAAGGAGCTTCCCTGTGACGGTCCAACATCGCCTGGTTTCCTCCAACATGGAGCAGCCACCAAAACTGATCTTCAAATGTTGGATCAAAGTCTACTGATCCACCTGTCTCATGTTGATGAGGTCATCCAGCCTGATGATCTCTAGGTTCTCCTTTGAGTGGTTCCCTCTGGGAGAGTTCTCTCTCTGTAACTTGTGTGTGTGTTTGCTCGTATCCTGTTTCTCCTTGACAGCACTTTAGTGTTTTTTCCACTGGTGTCTCATCTGTGGTTCACCTTTTATTTTACTTCTTTGTCAAAGATGAAGGTGTTTGTGGTCATTCATCAATCATGTGATGGCTCATGTGACTGTGAATGATGAAGAGCTTGTAGCGTCTCTCACTGTGATCACTTCAGGCTATTGAAGATACTCAGGTGTAGCCAGACTAGCTCAGTCGGTAGAGCATGAGACTCTTAATCTCAGGGTTGTGGGTTCAAGCCCCACGTTGGGCGTTCATCTTGAACATCCCTGCTTGTTCTCTCACTTTCTGCAGCTGTGATTGGGAATTGTAAAAAAAAATACTTAATAGAAAAAATACTTAATAGAAAAATCACTGAATGAACAACACAAACACAGGCTGTGTCTGAAGTTCCACACCTGCACCCGACTCAGAATGAAAAACCAGTGTGTTCTCAATTGTATCCACTGTCAATCCTGATTCTGGAGAAATTTCTTTGTGTGTTTTGATGGACGCGAGCCAAGCAGAAATTTCCCACAATGCAATAGGGTGGCGTTTGGTCAGTGTTGAGCAGGTGTCAGTCTGACAATGATGTCATATTATTGTGTCATCACTTGACCAGACCCAAAAGTAGGCTCAGGTATCAGTTTCTTCTCAATGCTAATGTCTGCTAGCTTAGTCTGCTACTTTGATGGCTCTGCCTGCTCAAAGGTCCAGACCCCTGGATGTGGTGGTTCCTACCTGAACGTAGATTCTGTCAGCTCATGTTGTTAAATCAACTCACCAGGAACACCAGTAGATTTCAATGGACTGACAATGAGTCTCATTGAATGGGTGTCTCGTCCAACGAGAAACACTCAGTCTCAGGTTGAAGCTCATCAATGAGGTCTTGTGGATCAGTGGCTTGCATGAATGAATGAGTTGGAAGACTTCTTGGAAATTAAAGAGGATTTAATACAATTAAGAAAACCCTTAAGACAGAGTGATAATTCCAGCAGAGTAATTAAGGCCCATATTGAGTAGCAGGTATGAATTAGCCTGGATTTATCTGAGCTTCAAGTAGACGGCAAAGAGGCAGGTGGAAAGGTGTGTAGGATGAACGATGGTGACCTCCAACCAAATGAAGAGGACTGAGTGGAGGCTGACCAGCTCTACGGAGTCAGGCGGAGTTTGGCAGCGAGACAGGAGTCCAGGCCTGAATCGGTGAAAACCAACGTAACCGGCTTACGTTCTCAGCTGGATTCTCCCATCGATGTACGACGCCTCTCCAACGAACTGGTGGGAGGACGGCCTCCAAAGCCTCCACCTCGTCGACCGTGGCTCCCGCTGAGATTCGCTCGATGAAGAAGGGAAGCGCGTTGATTGGCTACCCTCTGGTCTCAGGCTGCTGGCTGCCTGGACTAAGCTGCTCTTCTCCGACACAAAGGTGGCTTCTCTCTCTTCAAGGCTCACAGGAGGTCAAGAGTGTAGCGACCGTGAGCCGAGATCGATGATGAATTACAAAAATAGAAAATCAAAAAATAAATTAGAGGAATAGAAAAGAAAAGGGGGGGGGCGGACCAGCTGCTCTAGGAGCTCACAGACAAAGGGCAGAAACAAGAAGCACTGAAGAGAGCGCCAGCAGTGGATGGTGCCACCACTGTTACAGTAAACTGGTCCGCCTCAGAGCAGTGACCTTGACCTGTGAGGGGTTGTTGGCCAATCAGCACACTTTGCTGTCTTCAGTCCTTCTCAGATATCAACAAATGAAGCTGGTTGAACAGACAGCAATCAACATCACTCAGAGACATCACCTGGAGAGGAAGACTGCTCAGAGTTCTGACAATGACAGTGAAGAGGCAAGGAGAGCTGGACAACCACAGACAGTGAAACATTCGGAACATCATGTTGATACACGTGTGTGTGTGTGTGTGTGTGTGTGTGTGTGTGTGTGTGTGTGTGTGTGTGTGTCAGAATCGGAATCAGAATCTTTTATTTTCGTTGTACGGGGGGGGGGGGGTACACTGACAATAGTTAGAGCGCTCTTCCAGAGCCACTGTGCACCACAGAATGCAGATACAAAGAAAAGATAGAAAAGATAAAAGCAAGATAAAAGACACTGTTAGAACAGAAAGATCCATAAACCCACCAACCAGAGGTGTGTCTGGTACAGATGTGGAATTATTGGCTCACACAATGTTGAGGCAACTGGAAGAAGACAAACAAAAAAGGCTGGTGTGATCCAGACCTTCATCAAAAATGGTCCTGGAGAACTGTTCAATGTGTCAGGACTTCAGAAGCTCCAATCCTCTCTAAGGTCCAGTGAGAGTGGAAGAGATTATAAATGAGAGAAGCAGGGCCCTCACTCAGAACTGAACCAGCTCAGTTGGGAGAGCCTTAGACTGAAGATCTAAAGGTCCCTGGTCCGATCCCAGGTTTCAGCAGAGGAGCAGCATTGACTTTACTTTCCAGTGGAGGAACTGCAGACATGAAGGAAACTAACATCTTGTCCTGTGCATTCTTGTGACATTCAGGACATTTTTGGAGCCTCTTGTTGGATTTTGCCACAGAGAATCAGAGCCAATCAAAAGCATGGTGGACTTCAACATGGAGGACTGAACAAGTCAAGAAAGCATCAGTTTGACCTTCACAGGTGTTTCTGTTCCTGTCTCAATGCTGTAGAAAGAGCCTGAGGAGCTCAGACGGTAGAGCATCAGACTTTTAATCTGAGGGTCCAGGGTTCAAGTCCCTGTTCAGGTGCTGTGGAGGTTCCAGTGTTTGACAACATGGTACTGGATGAAGCTTAGTGTTGAACAAACTGTCAACATCAAAAGTAGAAGTGTTCTTGTCTCGCCACTGTGAGACTGTTGCTAGAAAAGTGACCAACAATAATTTCATGTGGCATGCAATTAACAAAAGACCTACATTGATGGTCGAGGGGGGTGGAGCCTATCCCAGCATCTACAGGCCAGAGGCGGGGTTCACCCTGGACAGGTCACCAGTCCATCACAGGGTCAACATACAGAGACAAACAACCATTCATACCTACGGTCAATTTAGAGTGTCCAATCAGCCTCGTCCCAAATTACACGTCTTTGGACGGTGGGAAGGAACCGGAGTACCCGGAGAGAACCCACGCATTCATGGGGAGAACATGCAGGCTCTACACAGAAAGATTCCCCACCCGAGCCTGGACTCAAACCCAGAACCTTCTTGCTGTGAGGCCACAGTGCTCACCACTGCACCACCATGCTGCCATGCTCTCTTCTACTTTCCTCAATTGTCTTTCTTTCATGTCCTCCTGAGATCAAAGACAGAATTCTAGCTACTGTCAAAGCCCTGATGACATCATCATTCATATCTGACCATTACAGCTCACTACATTAGCGACTGGATCCTCGCATGCCATGTTCTTCAAACCAGAGCCGTGGAAACCAGCCACACAGCGAGAAAACTCAGCAGCAAATATTGTCCGCGCTGCGGAGATGACGGGCTTGTTGCACATTGGTTGCTTTGCACACCTTCTTAATTTAAGTCCCTACAGCTGCACGCTTGCTCGGCAGAGTCAGACGCATCGCTGCATTTTTTCACCGTAGCTCTACGGCGAGCCGCATCCTCAGTGAGAAGCAAAGGGTGCTGGAGCTTCCTGAGCACAAGATGGTGATTGACGTGGTGACACGTTGGAATAGCTCACTGGAGATGCTGGAACGTTTCCTCCAGCAGCAACCAGCCATCTCAGCAGCTCTGCTGTCACCTGAAGTACGCAGAAACGAGAAAGATGTCTGCACGTTGACAGACGTGGACGTAAGAGTAGCAGAGGAAATAGTCTCTGAGAATCCAGCTTGAAGCCACACCCTCCTTGTTCTTGAAAAACCCAAACAGCGACCATCAGTCTCACTCCAATCCTGTACTTGGTTCAATGTTGCTGTTCCATTTTGCAGCAGCAGGGGTCGCTGTGATACCAGGTTCAGTTCAAGATTCCCAACTCCAGCTCATGTTGGTGACCTCAGTGGCAGGGCTCATACAAAAAGAGTCAACACGTTCATTTGTATAACAGAAAATTTCAATGATGTGGTGGCATTTTCTTTTTCTGTGCTGTCTGATTTTCTAAATATCAGGTTTAGATCCTCAAATTAACACTGGGACACCAAAAGAGAACACAGTAATTCTCCAGTGCTCTGGTGTTGTTGTGTTCTTCTCAGCTCCATCATGAAGACCTGCTGGCACTGGGCGCTGGTGGAAGTTTGCAGCTCTCACTGGAAAGTCCTGAGGCTCCTCCCACTCTGAAGCAGGCAGTTGCTCCCAGCCAGCCCACACTTTCACTCTCTGGTGTAGGAGTGAAGAACAAAATCAGAATCAAGAACCATCTCTCTTTCATTGGGGCTCCTTTCTCCTTGTTCTGATCCAGAAACTCAACAGCTTCTATCATTGATTTGACAGGAAATGTTGATGACACACTGGGATTTTTGTTCTCCTGCTGTCACTGTCAAGTGCAGCTTAACATGAGAGGTAGCAGGATCATTCATGTGTTCATGTTTCCAGCAGACAAGGAGGAAACCTGGGAGGACTTCAGTGACTTTGATCACTGGTTCTCACTTCAGGTGTGAAAGCTTTTGTTTATGAAGTTTGAACTGAGCCAGGAGTTGAATCTAGAATCTTCTGATCCAAAGTCAGACGCATTATCCATTGCGCCACCAGCCCTACAGAGGGGAGGGGCTTCTACAAACTCCTCATCATTTCCACCTCCAGGAGTGAAGCCTCCCGTGACCCAAGAGGCTCCAACTGGCAGAGCTCTCACTCATTTCTCCACCACCTCGCTAACCTGAGCTGGAGCATCTGAGAACCAAACAGTGACCCCCTTCATTCCAGAGCCCCCACCACTTTAACCACAGCCGGCCGGCCTCCTCCACACTGCTACTAAAACTGAAGACTGAAGCGTCTCATCAAGAGATCTGTCACAGGCGTCTGCTGTGGAGGGTCAATCTGTCCGTCCACATTCAGATCATCGATGCAGCGACTCTGCTAGGATCAAACTACTCAGGATGAAACAGACCTATGTTGACATCAAGTAGCAACTCAGCAGCTGATCAACAGAGTCCTCAGCACCAGTAGAGCCTGGTCCTGGTCCCTGGGGGGCTCCAACCACCAGCCTCTCTGTTAACAGCCGAGCGCCACAGAGACTCACATTCACACTCACATTCATACCTACAGTCAGTTTAGAGTATCAATCAGCCTCGTCCCAAATTACATGTCTTTGGACGGTGGGAAGAAGCCGGAGTACCAGAGAGAACCCACACATGGACGGGGAGGCAAGGCAATTTTATTTATTCACCAACAGTTTGTCTCAAAGGGCTTCACATGGCATCATAACAACATCCTCTGCCCTCAGACCCTCACATCGACTGAGGAAAAACTCCATAGAAAACCCTTTTAACAGGGAAAAATCTGAGAAACCTCAGGGTGAGCAACAGAGGAGGATCCCTCACCAGGACGGACAGACGTGCAGGAGATGTTGTTACAGACAAGAAAACAGTTTACAATGCAGAATGTGAGAAACAAGGAAATGTTAATAACAGCTGAAGAAGGAAGCTTCTGGTAGGGGAGGCAGGGAGAGCAAGCCAGCTTGATGGGGGACTGGTTGGCAGACTGGTTCATGGAAGGGGAGCGCAGGCCGGTGTAACAGTAGGAAATAAGAGGGGGGGGGGCGATGCAGGCGGCGGTTGGGGCTCTGGTGGATCTGTGGAAACACAGAGAGACTGCGAGACACCAAGGCCAAATTACAAAGTGCAACAAGTAATGGTAATGACAGTTCCAAAAATGTGCAGGGAGGAGAGAGGAGGGAAGGGCTCCATGTAACCTGATGTGTCCCCCAGCAGTCTAAGCCTGTAGCAGCATAGAGGAGGGGAGAACATGCAGACTTTACACAGAAAGATTCTGCACCCGAGCCTGGACTCAAACCCAGAACCTTCTTGCTGTGAGGCCACAGTGCTCACCACTGCACCACCATGCAGCCATGCTCTCTTCTACTTTTCTCAATTGTGTTTCTTTCATGTCCTCCTGAGATCAAAGACAGAATTCTAGCTACTGGTAAAGCCCTGATGACATCATCAGGAATTCTGAATTTGATCTGGAGACTCTTGCTTTAATCTGAATTTGCTCTGACTAATGTTTTAGTTTAGGTTGCATGATACCGACCACCTCATTTCTCCTGATGGACTGGTGACCTGTCCAGGGTGAACCCTGCCTCTTGAACAATGTCACCTGGGATCGCCCCCCCCCCCCCTCCATGACCCTTAAAGGATAAGAACAGAAAGTGGATGGAGGGATGGACTCAACACTGAAATCAGCTGATCTGATCCACATTCTAATGTTTCCTGTCCCTCTTTAGGAGTCAATGAGAATAGTAGTGTATATAATAATGTATATCCAACCTTGTAGTATCTTTCCAAAGCTTTTAGTATTTCTTCTTGTTTCTACTTGTAGTTTTAGTGTCTGGATCTTTTCTTTTGATGTCCTGCTGTCTGCTCTTTGCTTTTGGAGCTTCCTTCAACAACTACCAGGCCTCCTGGGTACTGTAGGAAACATGGTCAAGTTCTTCTGACTTCTCCTGCTCACATTGGTCTGTCTTTATTTTGACTCCTCCCACTGCCACAATGACCAGCCTTTATACTCTTGGTGACTGGGGCCCTGGTTGCTGCAGGCCTCAACACCAGCCTGTGGTTGTGAGCAGGGCAGAACAGAACTGACAGTATCTCCCATGCAGGACCTGGGTCAGCACCTGGTGCCAGCTGGGGCAACGTCCTGGAGTTCATTCAGCCTGGAGAACCAGGTGCTGGTTCCTTCTTTTACCAGGCAGGAACAGGCAGCAGATCCAGGATCAGTAGGTGAAGATGTCTGCTTTGACTGGTAGGAGGAAAGAGAGCAGGAGAGCTGGTCAGAGACAAAGACAGATCATGAAGAAGGAGTGCTGTATTCTGCTAGCACATGCTAGTGACAGTCAGAGATCAGGAGTCTCAGCAGGGAAAGATTCATCTCTTATTTCAGAGGACAATTGGACGTTCACTGGAAGACAGTGAATGTTTGAGGGTCAGAGGTGAAAAGAGGACAAGTGCACCTGTTGTGTGTGATGGGGCACCAGCATGGAGGAAGTTGTCAAACATTTTGAGCGAAACAGCAGGAAACTTCAAGTAAAGAATTAAAATGATTTAGTTAACAATGAGGTCTCTGTCATAAAACAAAAGGAACAACTGACTCCCTCACCATTTCCACCCTCTTCAACAGATTCACATTTCAAAACAACCAGGTTTATTTTGTTCCCTTCTTTTAGCAGAGGATGGTTTTGATCCATCCACCTCTGGGTTCTGGGCCCAGCACGCTTCCTCTGTAAATCCATATTTTGGGTTCTGGCTTGTTCTGCTTTTCATTTTGTGTTTGTATTCAAGTTCTGTTGCTGAAAAAAGACTTTTTTGCCTTTTTAAAAACACACACACACACACACACACACACTACAGCCAAGCATATAGAATGATACAGTCTGAGGTGGTTTTGACTGGTAGGCACCAGTGTGCACTGTTTGGCACTGAAGTCATGTGACTGAAGGCATCCAGTCACGTGACTGAAGTCATCCAGTCACGTGACTGAAGTCATCCATTCATGTCAGTGATGTCACTTGGCAGGACTGTCACTGCCGTCTCATTCTAGAAAAGAATCCAGACTCCACCTGTGGCTCCATGATAACTGATGGACCTCTGGTTGGAGGCTGGACGATGATGTTTGGTCTGGGGGGGTTAAGATGGTGGGGCTGTTTCAGTTCTAGTGCTGAAGGCTTTCACCATGACAGTCAGACTCTCCTCTGTCCTTCATGGTCCCTCAAATGTGCAGTGTGGACCTCACACACTGAATTTAGCCTGAAAACTCTTCATGAACAGCAGGAGACTCAGAGTCTCTGTGGCGCTCGGCTGTTAACAGAGAGGCTGGTGGTTGGAGCCCCCCAGGGACCAGGACCAGGCTCTACTGGTGCTGAGGACTCTGTTGATCAGCTGCTGAGTTGCTACTTGATGTCAACATTGGTCTGTTTCATCCTGAGTAGTTTGATCCTAGCAGAGTCGCTGCATCGATGATACCTTAGTATCATATATTATATTATATATATATTATATTACATTATACACCTTAGTTAGTCTGGGGTTGCAGGAATCATACAGCATCCAAATAATAGCAGGTTGAAACATTTATTTAAAAGAGTTTAACATGGTTACACACACACACACACACACACACACACACACACACACAGCCTTTCTTTGGTATAAAATGGTCTGTCACGTTCTCTCACATTGCACAACAACACAACAAACAAAGACGGCAGGTCCAGTGTGGTCCTGATAAGACCACTGGACTGCAGGGTCCCAGTATCACTGGTGACAATGGTTTTACCAGCTGGGACCTTGGACAAGAACTTCTCAGAGGAAACTCATCATGGAGGCTCAGTGAAGAAAACTAGACCTGAGCTGCCTGCTGGAACCTAGCAGGTGAAGGACAGAGCTCCACCTCTTTAGAGACACCACCACTGTGGGCTCAAGTTGGCAAAAGAAGTGGGTCAGTTTTTGACACACACACACACACACACACACACACACACACACACACACACTTGGATATACATGCCTTTTACTGCAGGAACCAACCAGAACCATCCAGAACCTGAACCTCTATATCTGATTCTGGGTCTGTTTGTGTCCATAGGCTAGCACACGGCACAGGTCGGCCTGGTTTCAGAATGTTTCTTGGAATCCTTATTATCAATAAAGTATCAAATATTTTGCATAATAAATGCATGCATGGCCTCATATTTTGCCATTTTAACGTGCTTTAAGTTGACGGTGCCCACCTGTCGTGTCAATGTTTCTATGTTTGTCTGTTCTGGTCTGAATGAAAGAGGAGGTTTTCTTGGTCATGTGACGTGGATGAGCGTTCAACTAGAACTTCCTGATTCAACAGGATTTTAGTTTGTTGGGATTTTGTCAAAGCCACCAACCAAACCTCTGAGTGGTGCAGATTTCTGCTGACTCCTCAGAGCAGACTGGAGCTCAGCCTCACTCACCTGTGGGAGCCCCAGCAGAGCCACCGTGTGATGGAGTTTCAGTTTAGGATCCAAGGTCCTGGATTGAATTGGTGTTTTGTGTGTTTTTAGGCCTCCTGGCACCATCAATGGCAGAGCAGAGTGGTGCAGAGGAAGCGTGCTGGGCCCATAACCCAGAGGTCGATGGATCAAAACCATCCTCTGCTAAAAGAAGAAAAATAAAATGAACCAGTGTCTTTAGAAATGTGTGTCTGTTAAAAAGAGGTTCATAAGGATTTTGTCTTCCTCCACAATCACCAACCATTGTGAGAGTTAACAACAGTCCACTTTCTGACTGAAGCAAAAGTAGACTTCAAAAGGTTCTTCTGATTCAACATAGCAGCTAAATTTCCATTTCCATTTCCTGAACAGGACAGGTTAAAAAAAGGGAATGTCATGACTTCCTCTGTATGTTAGAATATGAACGACTAAAAATGTTCATGCCCAGTTTAAAGTTAGAATTAAACTGAAAATACAAAACTCTTCCCTCTTCAATCCTGTCACTCAGTGTTGTAAACTGTTTCAAACAAATTCTACTGTTCAACAGTTCAAGTGTTTCTAATGAAGCTGAATGTTCTCCTCTACTTTCCTCAATTGGGTTTCTTTCATGTCCTCCTGAGATCAAAGACAGAATTCTAGGTACAAATAAAGACACTATCAAAGCCTCCCGATGACATCATCAATTCTGTCTTTGATCTGTGTCTGTCCAGCCTGTCCTGAGTGGATCCAACAGTTTCCCATGGGTGACTCTGTCGTGGTCTCTCTCCTCCTGCTGTCTCCAACTCTCAGAGCGCTTCTACTGGTTTCTCCCCATCGTCCCTGTTGCTAGGCAGAGCACTGGTGAGGACTGAGGCCAGTGATGTCATCACCTCCAGCTGAGACCTGCCAGGTGGTCCTGCTTCATTCAACTCTGCTGCCTCTGCCACTGCCCTGACTGGTGAGGCTGACAGCAGGTTCTCTCTCATCTAAACTCTCTGTTTACAATGGAGGCTGAAATCCTTGTGATTGGTGGTTCAATCATCAGGTCTGTTGAACTCCCAGGTGCCACCACCTGCTGTCTTCCTGGTGCCAAAGTTGTGGACATTATTGAACGTCTCCAGGACTCATCGACCTCCACCCCTCCTGCAGGTTCTCCCTGTCTCTGTGGGGGTTCTCTCTGGTACTCCAGCTTCCTCCCACAGTCCAAAGACATCAAGAGGGTAGTGGTTACCTGGACACTCTAAATGACTGTTAGAGTGAATGGTTGTCTGTCTGTGTGTGTTGGTCCTGGGATGGACTGGTGACCCATCAAGGGTGAACCCAGGGCTGGACTGGCCATCTGGCCGATGCACATCTTTGGGCCGGCCCATAACTGTCATAATTTTTTTTCAAAAGTGTATAGTTTTTAATCGACCGTAACGGTATCGGAGACGCGAAACGCGGCCCATTGGTTGATTTTCTTGAAGGACATTGGGCTCGTCCAATGAAATCTCTCAGCTCTCTCTCTTTCTCTTAGTCAAGCCATGCTGTTGCAATGGAAGTGGAGGAGTCAGATCAGACAGGTGGAGACTATTTTAGTCGCCCTTCTTCCACACAGAGGACTGATTTTTTAAAGTTTCATCCTCAACAAGATTCCATAAACCCTGTCGTCCAGAGGCTCTTCGTTAGAACGGACGGCACGACGTGGAAATGGCTGACTTATTGTGGTCAACGTCATGCTTTGTTTTGTTTTGTTTGCCCTGCTTTTAGCAAGCCCAGTGATCCAAGTGTCTTCATTAGAGGCCTGACAGACTGGAGGCATGTGCACCAAAGAGTAGAGGAGCATGAGAGAGGCATGGCACAGAGGCAGTGTGCTGAGGCCTATTTTTGAAACTGCTCCAGAGCAAGACTGGCCACCTCCTTGAGGGAAGACAGCTGACAGGACACCGTGAGCAGGTTAAGAAGCAGGGCTGGACTGGGACCAAAAAATGGCCCTGGCATTTCTCATCCCTGGCAGCCCTCCATGGTTATTTACACGATATGTGTAAGCACACGCCATACCAGAGGATGTATGCGCACATTTTGAAGTTTCAAAAATTAAAATAAAGTGCAGTATTCTACATGGAAGACAGTAACCATGTTAAAAGAATGATACTCTTTCACTACTCACAGAGACCTTCTTCTTCCACTACACGTTCCAACACCTGACGTCTCTTCTTCCCAGTCCAGCCCTGGAAAGAACACGTCGAGTTTTGGAAATTCGTCTGCTTTTCTTCTCGTGAGTGTCTCTTTTTCGGCTCCTCCTTTCTCCTTCCTCTTACTGGGCAACATTCTTCATGGCTTCTGACTGCAAGGCGGCCGCTGAGTGGTGGCACTACAACTGGATGGGTCTGTTTCTCATTTTAACACAAAAACAAACTAACCGCTGTTTCTGCGTTTTTACCAGAAATATATATTTTGAAATGCCTGCTCACACCGGCCCATCCGGCTACATCCACCAAACTTTACACACATAATATAATATAATAATATAATATAATACCCCTAAACACAAGCCCCAAAGCAGTAGTTGTTTTGTTTTTCTTCATAAAGGAGGTGCACTGTCATGACTACGATATCTCTGGCAACAAACATGGAAGGGGCTTTGGGGTCTTGTGTTTCAGCTCTGTAACTTCTGGATGGCTGAAAATGTCAGAATCAGTCCTCTCACTGACATCAACCATTGGTGTGACTTTTGGTGGCTTCAGCTCAAATGAAACCAGGGAAGAGGGGCCAGACTTTGAGGAGCCCCTTAGGGTTAGTGGATGACCCGGGACCGTGCTTGGGCCCCTTAGCACCCACATGGCTGAAATTCCCAGCACATGCTACTCTGGGGCATCACACTATGTGTGTAAAGTTTGGTGGATGTAGCCCAAGTAGAAACACCAGAACCCAGATTTGATCCTCAATTCTGCTCCAAAAGGCTCTCGGAGTGCAGAAGTCCCAGACCCTGATTTTTCCCAGTTTCACAAGGGGATAGTTTTTTCTCTTTGAACCTAGGAAGTTGAAATTTGAGTGTGTTGTTCTGTCCTCCATAAGGATCACATCTGTGGTGGTTTGACCCCCCTAAGTCCTTTCTGCTGTCCGTAAAGGGTGTGGCAAAGTCCAGTAAAGTCTTTAAATTAAGCATCATAACTGGTCAAAGTTGCTCCAAATGAGATGAGCTTTCTGGGAGGAGCTCACACCTCTGCCAGAAACCAATATTTAAAACTTTGAAGCCCCACCTCCTTCCTGAAGCCACTTCCTGTTTGGGAGGGGGTTCTAGAATTATTCCACCAGATTAGGATTTCATAAAGTTTCAGGTCTGTATCCACTGGAGAGGCCAATGAGAGCAAAAGAGCAACAGGGTCAAAGGTCAACAGGCCTCGTGTCTCAGCCAGGCCTCAAAGGGTTAAGTGAGCCTTTTGGAGCTCCTTTGAAAAAAGGCCTGACACCAATCTTGTTCAGGACCAACATGAAGAAGGATCTTTGGAACATTTTCACATCTTTAAGACCGCCTTGACTCCTTTTTATAGAAGGTGTCACTGAACAGCACAAAGCTGCTATTGCAGCCATCAGGCCTCATTTCTGATCAGTTATTATTGTTGAAACAAAGCTGAATATCAATTATTGATTTTTATTGTCATCATTGTGAACACCTGATGAGAGAAACACAATAAAAACATTTGAAAAGGAAGGATCAGAGTGTTGTTGTACTGCAATACTACAGTACAGCATCAGAGACACTCAGTTATTGATTGCCTGAATGATTGATTTCCCCAGAAGAGGAACAGCTTTGTTGGAGCAGTAAAAATACACACATCAGAACGACAAAGTTACATTTGAAAAGAAACTACATGACATTACCAGCACAACATCTGAAGAACAGTTAGGATCAATTTAACTGGCCAGATAGTTAGGATTTCTTTAATGATATCCTTGATGAACCCAGACATCAGAGTGGTTTGTTCCCCTCAATCATAAATCTGTAAATACAGCGTGAAGTGATGGAACTAAAAGGCCACCTCTGAGTGCAGGAGTGAGCCTCTGTGACGGATGTGACGTCAGCAGACCGCCATTAGTTTGAGTCATTGTTTATATTCTTAATGCTGATTGGTCGATCTATAATGGTGACAAATGGACTTCGTAGGTAGAATAAACATCCAGAAATTAAATGAATTTGTAGATTGTCTTATTAATCAAAAGATGAAGTATTAAAAATATTTGTTTTTTTTCCTCGGAGTGAGCGACAACTACCGGATTTTCTCACAGAAGAACGGGGCCGACTTCCACGGAAGCAGATGTTTGTAATTCCTGGGGCACTAAAATCCATTTCATATTATTCTTTATTGAACAGCGAACATTATGGAAATAAAATTTATATTTCTCGCCAGAAATGTCCTTAAAATGCTTTTTAAAAATCAAACCTATCTTGAAATGACACTCGTCCGTAATGGCGTCCTTAGCAACCAACATAGCAACAGTAGAAATGTGACACTGTAACGACTCTCTTCCGAGAGGTGAAAGATTCATCGTAATAACGAACAAACCAAAGATTAAACACAAGAACTGAGCAAAGATTATGAAAACAAAATGCATATTTCTCTCTAGAAATGTCATCAGAATGCTTTATTAAATCAAAACTATCTTGGAAGAAGGCACTTTCCTCCGAAAATGACAGGAGCGGCGGCCATGTTTTTGTTTTGAGAGGCCCGCATGAAAGAGTCACATGAGGGAAGGGGGTATGGGGTCATGGGGGGGGGGGGGGGGGCGATCCCAGGTGACGTTGTTCAAGAGGCAGGGTTCACCCTGGACAGGTCACCAGTCCATCAGGAGAAATGAGGTGGTCGGTATCATGCAACCTAAACTAAAACATTAGTCAGGTCAAATTCAGATTAAAGCAAGAGTCTCCAGATCAAAGTCAGAATTCCTGATGATGTCATCAGGGCTTTGACAATCGCTAGAATTCTGTCTTTGATCTCAGGAGGACATGAAAGAAACACAATTGAGGAAAGTAGAAGAGAGCTTGGCAGCATGATGGTGCAGTGGTGAGCACTGTGGCCTCACAGCAAGAAGGTTCTGGGTTTGAGTCCAGGCTCGGGTGGGGAATCTTTCTGTGTAGAGCCTGCATGTTCTGCCCATGAATGCGTGGGTTCTCTCTGGTACTCCGGCTCCTTCCCACTGTCCAAAGACATGTAATTGGGGACGAGGCTGATTGGACACTCTAAATTGACCGTAGGTATGAATGTGAGTGTGAATGGTTGTTCGTCTCTGTGTGCTGACCCTGTGATGGACTGGTGACCTGTCCAGGGTGAACCCCGCCTCTGGCCTGTAGATGCTGGGATAGGCTCCAGCCCCCCCCTCGACCATCAATGTAGGTCTTTTGTTAATTGCATGCCACATGAAATTATTGTTGGTCAGTTTTCTAGCGACTGTCTCACAGTGGCAAGACAAGAACACTTCTACTTTTAATGTTGACAGTTTGTTCAACACTAAACTTCATCCAGTACCATGTTGTCAAACACTGGAACCTCCACAGCACCTGAACAGGGACTTGAACCCTGGACCCTCACATTAAAAGTCTGATGCTCTACCGTCTGAGCTCCTCAGGCTCTTTCTACAGCATTGAGACAGGAACAGAAACACCTGTGAAGGTCAAACTGATGCTTTCTTGACTTGTTCAGTCCTCCATGTTGAAGTCCACCATGCTTTTGATTGGCTCTGATTCTCTGTGGCAAAATCCAACAAGAGGCTCCAAAAATGTCCTGAATGTCACAAGACTGCACAGGACAAGATGTTAGTTTCCTTCATGTCTGCAGTTCCTCCACTGGAAAGTAAAGTCAATGCTGCTCCTCTGCTGAAACCTGGGATCGGACCAGGGACCTTTAGATCTTCAGTCTAAGGCTCTCCCAACTGAGCTGGTTCAGTTCTGAGTGAGGGCTCTGCTTCTCTCATTTATAATCTCTTCCACTCTCACTGGACCTTAGAGAGGATTGGAGCTTCTGAAGTCCTGACACATTGAACAGTTCTCCAGGACCATTTTTGATGAAGGTCTGGATCACACCAGCCTTTTTTGTTTGTCTTCTTGCACCACCGTGCCGCCCCTACTAGTCGTCTACATATCAGTGTTCTCAGTATTGCACGAACATTCACATCAGTATTGTGCTAATATTTTATTTCCTGGCTCTTCAATCCTCCTATTATGAAGTTGATTGCTTCAGCGACCAGGAGACGTTATCATTGGCAGCTAGTTTACTATTATTGCTGCTGCTGTTGTTGGTTGTGTGTCTGTCTTCCATCCCCCTGTCCCTCTGTCTTTCTCTCTGCTTGTCTTTCACCCTCATCTTGTTCCCATCTTTTTGTCATTCCCTCCCTCCTTTCTCTCTGTCTTTTGTCTTTCCTTCTCTCTATTTGTCTTCTGCTGTCTGTCCTGTCCTGCTCGCTTTCAACAACCAACCAGTCAAAGCAGACGTCCGGTTAAAAAAATATGATAAAAGAACTCTTGGTTTGATTTGGCTTGAGACATGAAGAAGATAGGATTGTTTTCCTTTCATTTTAGAAGCTTTTCCAGATTCATGAAAAGATCATCAATCAGTGCAGTATTTCAGACAGACTTCTGGTCCGTGAGGACGAGGAATCCAGCACAGATCCACAGAACTCCAACTGCCATCTTTGATGGTTCCTTTACAGTCTGTAGGGTGGAGAGATCCTCCTGAGTCTGGCTTGGAATGTTTGTCTGTGGATGTGTTGGCCCTGTGATGGACTGGTGACCTGTCCAGGGTGAACACGGCCTGTCGCCCAAAAGCTGCTGGGATAGGCTCCACCCCCTCATGACCCTGAACAGGATAAGCAGAAGACAATGGACAGAAGTCCTGACACATTGAACAGTTCTCCAGGACCATTTTTGATGAAGGTCTGGATCTCACCAGCCTTTTTTGTTTGTCCTTTTCCAGTTGCCTCAACATTGTGTGAGCCAATAATTCCACATCTGTACCAGACACACCTCTGGTTGGTGGGTTTATGGATCTTTCTGTTCTAACAGTGTCTTTTATCTTGCTTTTATCTTTTCTATCTTTTCTTTGTATCTGCATTCTGTGGTGCACGGTGGCTCTGGAAGAGCGCTCTAACTATTGTCACTGTACCCCCCCCCCTACAACGAAAATAAAAGATTCTGATTCCGATTCTGACACACACACACACACACACACACACACACGTGTATCAACATGATGTTCCGAATGTTTCACTGTCTGTGGTTGTCCAGCTCTCCTTGTCTCTTCACTGTCATTGTCAGAACTCGGAGCAGTCTTCCTCTCCAGGTGATGTCTCTGAGTGATGATGATTGCTGTCTGTTCAACCAGCTTCATTTGTTGATATCTGAGAAGGACTGAAGACAGCAAAGTGTGCTGATTGGCCAACAACCCCTCACAGGTCAAAGGTCACTGCTCTGAGGCGGACCAGTTTACTGTAACAGTGGTGGCACCATCCACTGCTGGCGCTCTCTTCAGTGCTTCTTGTTTCTGCCCTTTGTGTGTGAGCTCCTAGAGCAGCTGGTCCGCCCCCCCCCCCCTTTTCTTTTCTATTCCTCTAATTTATTTTTTGATTTTCTATTTTTGTAATTCATCATCGATCTCGGCTCACGGTCGCTACACTCTTGACCTCCTGTGAGCCTTGAAGAGAGAGAAGCCACCTTTGTGTTGGAGAAGAGCAGCTTAGTCCAGGCAGCCAGCAGCCTGAGACCAGAGGGTAGCCAATCAACGCGCTTCCCTTCTTCATCGAGCGAATCTCAGCGGGAGCCACGGTCGACGAGGTGGAGGCTTTGGAGGCCGTCCTCCCACCAGTTCGTTGGAGAGGCGTCGTACATCGATGGGAGAATCCAGCTGAGAACGTGAGCCGGTTACGTTGGTTTTCACCGATTCAGGCCTGGACTCCTGTCTCGCTGCCAAACTCCGCCTGACTCCGTAGAGCTGGTCAGCCTCCACTCAGTCCTCTTCATTTGGTTGGAGGTCACCATCGTTCATCCTACACACCTTTCCACCTGCCTCTTAGCCGTCTACTTGAAGCTCAGATAAATCCAGGCTAATTCATACCTGCTACTCAATATGGGCCTTAATTACTCTGCTGGAATTATCACTCTGTCTTAAGGGTTTTCTTAATTGTATTAAATCCTCTTTAATTTCCAAGAAGTCTTCCAACTCATTCATTCATGCAAGCCACTGATCCACAAGACCTCATTGATGAGCTTCAACCTGAGACTGATTGTTTCTCATTGGACGAAACACCCATTCAATGAGACTCATTGTCAGTCCATTGAAATCTACTGGTGTTCCTGGTGAGTTGATTTAACAACATGAGCTGACAGAATCTACGTTCAGGTAGGAACCACCACATCCAGGGGTCTGGACCTTTGAGCAGGCAGAGCCATCAAAGTAGCAGACTAAGCTAGCAGACATTAGCATTGAGAAGAAACTGATACCTGAGCCTACTTTTGGGTCTGGTCAAGTGATGACACAATAATATGACATCATTGTCAGACTGACGCCTGCTCAACACTGACCAAACGCCGCCCTATTGCATTGTGGGAAATTTCTGCTTGGCTCGCGTCCATCAAAACACACAAAGAAATTTCTCCAGAATCAGGATTGACAGTGGATACAATTGATTCCACACTGGTTTCGGGTGCAGGTTTGGAATTTCAGACACAGTCTGTGTTTGTGTTGTTCATTCAGTGATTTTTCTTACAATTCCCAATCAAAGCCCCACATTGCTAATGAACTCAAAATGATGCTAACAGTAATGTAGTGATAGTTGCTAATAAACTAAGTGATGCTGACAGTCATGTGGTTAGAGTTTCAAGTAACCTAAAAATGATGCAGACAGTAATGTAGTAAGAGTTGCTTCGAACCTCAAAGTAATGCGTCAGTGATTTCAGAAGAATTGCTAATGATCTCAAAATGATGCGACAGTGATGTAGTGATAGTTGCTAATAAACTCAGTGATGCTGACAGTCATGTAGTAAGAGTTGCTAAAAACCACAAAATAATGCGACTGTGATGTCGGAAGAATTGCTCATGATCTCAAAATGATGCGACGGTAATCTAGTAAGAGCTGCTAATAAATTCAAAATGATGCTAACAGTAATGTAGTGAAAGTTTCGAATAACCTCAAAGTGATGCTGACAGTCATGTGGTTAGAGTTTCGAGTAACCTAAAAATGATGCGGACAGTAATGTATTAAGAGTTGCTAATAACCTCAAAATAATGCGACAGTGATTTCAGAAGAATTTCTAATGAACTCAAAATGATGCTAACAGGAACGTAGTGATAGTTGCTAATAAACTCAGTGATACTTACAATAATGTAGTAAGAGTTTCAAACTCCCTCAAAATGATGCTGACAGTCATGTAGTAAGAGTTGCTACTAAACTCAAAATAATGCGACAGTGATGTCGGAAGAGTTGCTAATGAATTCAAAATGATGCTACAGTGATGTAGTAAGAGATGCTAAAAAACTAAAAATGATGCTGACGGTAATGTAGGAAGAGTTGAAACTAACGTTAAAATGATGCTACACTGTTGTCATAAGAATTGCTAATAAACTCAAAATGATGCTAACAGTAATGTAGTAAGTGTTTCGAAATACCTCAAAGTGATGCTGACAGTCATGTAGTCAGAGTTGCTACGAACCTCAAAATAATGCGACAGTGATGTTGGAAGAATTGCTAATGGTCTCAAAATGATGCGACAGTGATGTAGCAAGAATTGCTAATGAACTCAAAATGATGCTAACTGTAATGGAATGAAAGTTTCGAATGGCCTCAAAGTGATGCTGACAGTCATGTAGTAAGAGTTGCTACAAAACTCAAAATAATGCGACAGCGATGTCGGAAGAATTGCTAATAAACTCAAAATGATGCTGACGGAAATCTAGTAAGAGCTGCTAATGATCTCAAAATGATGCTACAGTGATGTTGTAAGAATTGCTAATGATATCAAAATGATGTGACGGTCATGTAGTAAGAATTGCTAATGAACTCAAAATAATGCCAACAGTAATGTAGCGATAGTTGCTAATAAACTCAGTGATGCTTACAGTAATGTCGTAAGTGTTTCGAACTACCTCAAAGTGATGCTGACAGTCATGTAGTGATAGTTGCTAATAAACTCAGTTATGCTTACAGTAACGTAGTAAGTGTTTTGAACAACCTCAAAGTGAAGCTGACAGTCATGTAGTAAGAGTTGCTACTAACCTCAAAATAATACTACGGTGATGTCGTAAGAATTGCTAATGATATCAACATGATGTGACAGTGATGTAGTAAGAATTGCTAATGATCTCAAAATGATGCTACAGTGATGCCGGAAGAATTGCTAATGAATTCAAAAATGATGCTGACAGTAATGTAGTGATAGTTGCTAATAAACTCAAAGTGATGCTGACAGTAATTTATGAAGAGTTGCAAAAAACCTTATAATAATGACACAGTAATGTAGTAAGAGTTGCTATGAAACTAAAAATAATGCGACAGTGATGTAAGAAGAATTGCTAATGATCTCAAAATGATGCGACAGTGATGTCGTCAGAATTGAGAGTCGGGGTTTTCCAAGTTGATCTCCTCCCACGCATGAATTCTCTCTGGTATCCTTCCACTTACTGCGAAGACGAGCCGTGGATGTATTGTCCTGAGCCCAGGGCTTGTCAGATACCATGACCCTCAACTAAATGTGGCAGAAACCCTGCCCTCTTCATTTAGGGCTGGAAGGTGTGAGAGACACTGGGAGGTCATCGAGGCTACGTCCTCCGCGGTCTCCTCAGGCATGCCAGCACAAGAGGAGACCGCCAACTGGCCGGGACAGGCGGTCACCGTTGTTGTTGCCGCCGCCGTGGTCGGCCTTTCTTTCTTTCTTTCCTTTTTTCACACGATCACAGGGGAGAGCGCGGACGCAGTCCCCCACTGTCAGAAATTATGCAGTTGAGACTCCCACATTTGGGGAATTCACCAGGGTCAGCACAGCCCCAGTGCAATGGCTGAGCCTCACCCGGGGAGAACCACCTTGCTGATCATGGTATCTCCTCTGCCAGGTAAGTATGACTCGCTGAGCTTAGGAACAGACATGAGCTCCAGGGACACAGCCTTCTGACTGACAGGCAGGGAGGCCGACACAGCGCCTGATCTTTCCTACCTTGTGCCAATCTGCCGCGTGCGCAGCCCCCTTTGTTTCTCACAACGATGCCGGATGTCAGATATCCCAAGCCCGGGAAGCTCGACCGATGCCGTTTTCAAGGCTCACCTTCTCGCTGGGGGCACCAGCGTGGCCTCTAACCGCACGCATCGTGCCCCGCAGTAAAAAAAACAATCTCCGTCCGCTTTCACCCTTGGATGGAGCGTCGCGACCATGAGAGCTGTCAACGCAAGCGGCCCAATTCCGAAAGACTGAAGGCAGCAAGCTGGGGTTTCACATTTCAACATCAAGTTCACAACCAATCTCTGGGCAAAACAGGCACATTGAAGGTTCAGGTCTTTCAGAGTGCATTCCAAAGCCTTTTGGGAAAGGCTCCGAGAGCAGTGCCGTCAGCGGACCTCCATCCTTATCTGGAGTGCAAACGGAGCCACAACTTGACGCCCAGCGGCAGCGCGGGCGGAAATCCAGCCCCGGCCTCATGTGCAGCACTCGAGAGTTGGCCTGAAGAGCACGGGATTTGCTCCTGACAAAAGGGGAGGGGCCCGCACCGTTCCTGGAAGGCCATTGCGGCCGCAGGCTGAGGAAAAGCTGCAGTGCAGGAGGAGAACCCTGGTCCGGCTTTGGGTGGAGCAGGTGAGCGAGTGCCTGGCGGAGGCTTGTTTTATTTCCGACGAGAAATGCGGGGCATTGCACCACTCCTGGAAACACTGCAATACCAGGTTGGTGCGTGGAAAGGACGGAGCAAGCTCCCGATCCATCTCCCTGTTCCAAAAAGCAATTTAATATATGGTTCTCGGATAGGGAACGTAACAGATATTAAACTGATAAGAACAGATACTACACTTGATCTTAGCCAAAAGGCCGAGAAGCGATGCCTGTCAGCCACCCGACGTGAGAGCCAGCACCCCCGGTACAGCCAATCCCGGCCGCGGCTGTGGGCAGGAACTGCAACATTTTGGGTGGCGACACAAAATGCAGTGCCATAAACACTACATCTGGCACACTGGTTGTCCCCACTGCTATCCAAAGCAAAGGCAATCGGTGCCTTCACCCTGCTATGCTAGTGGGGCGACTCAAAGTAAAACAAAGCGGTGTTCAAAGCCACAAGCCAGCGACTCATCCTGGAGTCGGGGTTTTCCAAGTTGATCTCCTCCCACGCATGAATTCTCTGGTATCATTCCACTTACTGCGAAGACGAGCCGTGGATGTATTGTCCTGAGCTCAGGGCTTGTCAGATACCATGACCCTCAACTAAATGTGGCAGAAACCCTGCCCTCTTCGTTTAGGGCTTGAAGGTGTGAGAGATACTGGGAGCTCATCGAGGCTACGTCCTCCGCGGTCTCCTCAGGCTGGCCAGCACAAGAGGAGACCGCCAACTGGCCGGGACAGGCGGTCACCGTTGTTGTTGTTGCCGCTGTGGTCGGCCTTTCTTTCTTTCTTTCCTTTTTTCACACGATCACAGGGGAGAGCGCGGACGCAGTCCCCCACTGTCAGAAATTATGCAGTTGAGACTCCCACATTTGGGGAATTCACCAGGGTCAGCACAGCCCCAGTGCAATGGCTGAGCCTCACCCGGGGAGAACCACCTTGCTGATCATGGTATCTCCTCTGCCAGGTAAGTATGACTCGCTGAGCTTAGGAACAGACATGAGCTCCAGGGACACAGCCTTCTGACTGACAGGCAGGGAGGCCGACACAGCGCCTGATCTTTCCTACCTTGTGCCAATCTGCCGCGTGCGCAGCCCCCTTTGTTTCTCACAACGATGCCGGATGTCGGATATCCCAAGCCCGGGAAGCTCGACCGATGCCGTTTTCAAGGCTCACCTTCTCGCTGGGGGCACCAGCGTGGCCTCTAACCGCACGCATCGTGCCCCGCAGTAAAAAAAACAATCTCCGTCCGCTTTCACCCTTGGATGGAGCGTCGCGACCATGAGAGCTGTCAACGCAAGCGGCCCAATTCCGAAAGACTGAAGGCAGCAAGCTGGGGTTTCACATTTCAACATCAAGTTCACAACCCATCTCTGGGCAAAACAGGCACATTGAAGGTTCAGGTCTTTCAGAGTGCATTCCAAAGCCTTTTGGGAAAGGCTCCGAGAGCAGTGCCGTCAGCGGACCTCCATCCTTATCTGGAGTGCAAACGGAGCCACAACTTGACGCCCAGCGGCAGCGCGGGCGGAAATCCAGCCCCGGCCTCATGTGCAGCACTCGAGAGTTGGCCTGAAGAGCACGGGATTTGCTCCTGACAAAAGGGGAGGGGCCCGCACCGTTCCTGGAAGGCCATTGCGGCCGCAGGCTGAGGAAAAGCTGCAGTGCAGGAGGAGAACCCTGGTCCGGCTTTGGGTGGAGCAGGTGAGCGAGTGCCTGGCGGAGGCTTGTTTTATTTCCGACGAGAAATGCGGGGCATTGCACCACTCCTGGAAACACTGCAATACCAGGTTGGTGCGTGGAAAGGACGGAGCAAGCTCCCGATCCATCTCCCTGTTCCAAAAAGCAATTTAATATATGGTTCTCGGATAGGGAACGTAACAGATATTAAACTGATAAGAACAGATACTACACTTGATCTTAGCCAAAAGGCCGAGAAGCGATGCCTGTCAGCCACCCGACGTGAGAGCCAGCACCCCCGGTACAGCCAATCCCGGCCGCGGCTGTGGGCAGGAACTGCAACATTTTGGGTGGCGACACAAAATGCAGTGCCATAAACACTACATCTGGCACACTGGTTGTCCCCACTGCTATCCAAAGCAAAGGCAATCGGTGCCTTCACCCTGCTATGCTAGTGGGGCGACTCAAAGTAAAACAAAGCGGTGTTCAAAGCCACAAGCCAGCGACTCATCCTGGAGTCGGGGTTTTCCAAGTTGATCTCCTCCCACGCATGAATTCTCTGGTATCATTCCACTTACTGCGAAGACGAGCCGTGGATGTATTGTCCTGAGCTCAGGGCTTGTCAGATACCATGACCCTCAACTAAATGTGGCAGAAACCCTGCCCTCTTCGTTTAGGGCTTGAAGGTGTGAGAGATACTGGGAGCTCATCGAGGCTACGTCCTCCGCGGTCTCCTCAGGCTGGCCAGCACAAGAGGAGACCGCCAACTGGCCGGGACAGGCGGTCACCGTTGTTGTTGTTGCCGCTGTGGTCGGCCTTTCTTTCTTTCTTTCCTTTTTTCACACGATCACAGGGGAGAGCGCGGACGCAGTCCCCCACTGTCAGAAATTATGCAGTTGAGATTCCCACATTTGGGGAATTCACCAGGGTCAGCACAGCCCCAGTGCAATGGCTGAGCCTCACCCGGGGAGAACCACCTTGCTGATCATGGTATCTCCCCTGCCAGGTAAGTATGACTCGCTGAGCTTAGGAACAGACATGAGCTCCAGGGACACAGCCTTCTGACTGACAGGCAGGGAGGCCGACACAGCGCCTGATCTTTCCTACCTTGTGCCAATCTGCCGCGTGCGCAGCCCCCTTTGTTTCTCACAACGATGCCGGATGTCGGATATCCCAAGCCCGGGAAGCTCGACCGATGCCGTTTTCAAGGCTCACCTTCTCGCTGGGGGCACCAGCGTGGCCTCTAACCGCACGCATCGTGCCCCGCAGTAAAAAAAACAATCTCCGTCCGCTTTCACCCTTGGATGGAGCGTCGCGACCATGAGAGCTGTCAACGCAAGCGGCCCAATTCCGAAAGACTGAAGGCATCAAGCTGGGGTTTCACATTTCAACATCAAGTTCACAACCCATCTCTGGGCAAAACAGGCACATTGAAGGTTCAGGTCTTTCAGAGTGCATTCCAAAGCCTTTTGGGAAAGGCTCCGAGAGCAGTGCCATCAGCGGACCTCCATCCTTATCTGGAGTGCAAACGGAGCCACAACTTGACGCCCAGCGGTAGCGCGGGCGGAAATCCAGCCCCGGCCTCATGTGCAGCACTCGAGAGTTGGCCTGAAGAGCACGGGATTTGCTCCTGACAAAAGGGGAGGGGCCCGCACCGTTCCTGGAAGGCCATTGCGGCCGCAGGCTGAGGAAAAGCTGCAGTGCAGGAGGAGAACCCTGGTCCGGCTTTGGGTGGAGCAGGTGAGCGAGTGCCTGGTGGAGGCTTGTTTTATTTCCGACGAGAAATGCGGGGCATTGCACCACTCCTGGAAACACTGCAATATCAGGTTGATGCGTAGAAGGGACGGAGCAAGCTCCCGATCCATCTCCCTGTTCCAAAAAGCAATTTAATATATGGTTCTCGGATAGGGAACGTACCAGATATTAAACTGATAAGAACAGATACTACACTTGATCTTAGCCAAAAGGCCGAGAAGCGATGCCTGTCAGCCACCCGACGTGAGAGCCAGCACCCCCGGTACAGCCAATCCCGGCCGCGGCTGTGGGCAGGAACTGCAACATTTTGGGTGGCGACACAAAATGCAGTGCCATAAACACTACATCTGGCACACTGGTTGTCCCCACTGCTATCCAAAGCAAAGGCAATCGGTGCCTTCACCCTGCTATGCTAGTGGGGCGACTCAAAGTAAAACAAAGCGGTGTTCAAAGCCACAAGCCAGCGACTCATCCTGGAGTCGGGGTTTTCCAAGTTGATCTCCTCCCACGCATGAATTCTCTGGTATCATTCCACTTACTGCGAAGACGAGCCGTGGATGTATTGTCCTGAGCTCAGGGCTTGTCAGATACCATGACCCTCAACTAAATGTGGCAGAAACCCTGCCCTCTTCGTTTAGGGCTTGAAGGTGTGAGAGATACTGGGAGCTCATCGAGGCTACGTCCTCCGCGGTCTCCTCAGGCTGGCCAGCACAAGAGGAGACCGCCAACTGGCCGGGACAGGCGGTCACCGTTGTTGTTGCCGCCGCCGTGGTCGGCCTTTCTTTCTTTCTTTCCTTTTTTCACACGATCACAGGGGAGAGTGCGGACGCAGTCCCCCACTGTCAGAAATTATGCAGTTGAGACTCCCACATTTGGGGAATTCACCAGGGTATCCAAAACCTGGGAAGCTCGGCCGATGCCGTTTTCAAGGCTCACCTTGTCGCTCGGTGAACCAGCGTGGCCTCGAGCCGCATTAGAATTGCTAATGAACTCAAAATGATGCTAAAAGTAATGTTGTGAAAGTTTCGAATAACCTCAAAGTAATGCTGACAGTCATGAAGTAAGAGTTTCTATGAACTTCAAAATAATGCGACAATGATGTCGGAAGAATTGCTAATAATCTCAAAATAATGCGACAGTGATGTCGGAAGAATTGCTAATGAACTCAAAATGATGCTGACGGTAATTTTGGAAAAGTTGAAACTAACCTCAAATTGATAATACAGTGATGTCGTAAGAATTGCTAATAAACTCAAAATGATGCTAACAGTAATGTAGTGATAGTTGCTAATCAAGTAAGTGATGCTTACAGTAATGTAGTAAGTGTTTCGAACAACCTCAAAGTGATGCTGACAGTCATGTACTAAGAGTTGCTACGAACCTCAAAATAATGCGACAGTAATGTCAGAAGAATTGCTAATGATCTCAAAATGATGCGACAGTGATGTAGTAAGAATTGCTAATGAACTCAAAATGATGCTAACAGTAATGGAGTGAAACTTTCGAATAACCTCAAAGTGATGCTTACAGTCATGTAGTAAGTGTTGCTACGAACCTCAAAATAATGCGACAGTAATGTGGTAAAAGTTGCTACGAACCTCAAAATATTGCGACAGTGATGTCGGAAGAATTGCTAATGAACTCAAAATGATGCTAACAGTAATGTAGTGATAGTTGCTAATCAACTCAGTGATGCCTACAGTAATGTAGTAAGTGTTTCGAATAACCTCAAAGTGATAGTTACAGTCATGTACTAAGAGTTGCAACGAACCTCAAAATAATGCGACAGTAATGTAGTAAGAGTTGCTACGAACCTCAAAATAATGCAACAGTGATGTCAGAAGAATTGCTAATGATCTCAAAATGATGCGACAGTGATTTAGTAAGAATTGGTAATGAACTCAAAATGATGCTAACAGTAATGGAGTGAAAATTTCAAATAACCTCAAAGTCATGCTGACAGTCATGTACTAAGAGGTGCTACGAACCACAAAATAATGCGACAGTAATGTAGTAAAAGTTGCTACGAACCTCAAAATATTGCGACAGTGATGTCCGAAGAATTGCTAATGAACTCAAGATGATGCAAACAGTAATGGAGTGAAACTTTCGAATAACCTCAAAGTGATGCTGACAGTCATGTAGTAAGAGTTGCTACAAACCTCAATATAATGCAACAGTAATGTAGTAAAAGATGCTACGAACCTCAAAATAATGCGACAGTGATGTCAGAAGAATTGCTAAAGATCTCAAAATGATGCGACAGTGATGTAGGCAGAAATGCTCATGAACTTAAAATGATGCGAACAGTAATGTAGTGGTAGTTGCTAATCAAGTCAGTGATGCTTACAGTAATGTAGTAAGTGTTTCGAATAACCTCAAAGTGATGGTGAAAGTCATGTAGGAAGAGTTGCGACGAACCTCAAAATAATGCGACAGTAATGTAGTAAGAGTTGCTACGAACCTCAAAATAATGTGACAGTGATGTCGGAAGAATTGCTAATGAACTCAAGATGATGCTAACAGTAATGTAGTAAGAGTTTCGAACACCCTCAAAGTGATGCTGACAGTCATTTAGTAAGAGTTGCTAATGAACTCAATTCAATGCTACAGTGATGTCGTGAGAATTGCTCATAAACTCAAAATGATGCTAACAGTAATGTAGTGATTGTTGCTAAAAAACTCAAAGTGATGCTGACAGTAATGTAGTAAGAGTTGCTACGAACATCAAAATAATGTGACAGTGATGTCAGAAGAATTGCTAATGATCTCAAAATGATGCGACAGTGATTTAGTAAGAATTGCTCATGAACTCAAAATGATGCTAACAGTAATGGAGTGAACGTTTCGAATAATCTCAAAGTGATGCTGACAGTCTTGTACTAAGAGTTGCTACGGACCTCAAAATAATGCGACAGTGATGTCGGAAGAATTGGTAATGATCTCAAAATGATGCAACAGTGATGGAATAAGAATTGCTAATGAACTCAAAAAGATGCTAACAGTAATGGAGTGAAAGTTTCGAATAACCTCAAAGTGATGCTGACAGTCATGTAGTAAGTGTTGCTACGAACCTTAAAATAATGCAACAGTTATGTCGTAAGAGTTGCTACAAACCTCAAAAAAATGCGAAAGTAATGTAGTAAAAGTTGCTACGAACCTCAAAATATTGCGACAGTGATGTCGGAAGAATTGCTAATGAACTCAAGATGATGCTAACAGTAATGTAGTGGTAGTTGCTAATCAAGTCAGTCATGCTTACAGTAATGTAGTAAGAGTTTCGAACACCCTCAAAGTGATGTTGACAGTCATTTAGTAAGAGTTGCTAATGAACTCAATTCAATGCTTCAGTGATGTCGTGAGAATTGCTCATAAACTCAAAATGATGCTAACAGTAATGCAGTGATAGTTGCTAAAAAACTCAAAGTGATGCTGACAGTAATGTAGTAAGAGTTGCTACAAACCTCAAAATAATGTGACAGTGATGTCAGAAGAATTGCTAATGATGTCAAAATGATGCGACAGTGATGTAGTAAGAGTTGCTACGAACCTCAAAATATTGCGACAGTGATGTCGGAAGAACTGCTAATGATCTCATAATGATGTGACAGTGATGTAGTAAGAATTGCTAATGAACTTAAAATGATGCTAACAGTCATGTAGTGATAGTTGCTAAGAAACACAGTGATGCTTACAGTAATGTAGTAAGAGTTGCTACGAACCTTAAAATAATGCAAAAATAATGTAGTAAGAGTTGCTACGAACCTCAAAATATTGCGACAGTGATGTCGGAAGAATTGCTAATGATGTCAAAATGATGCGACAGTGATGTAGTAAAAGTTGCTACGAACCTCAAAATATTGCGACAGTGATGTCGGAAGAGTTGCAAATGAACTCAAGATGATGCTAACAGTAATGTAGTGATAGTTGCTAAGAAACTCAGTGATGCTTACAGTAATGTAGGAAGAGTTTCGAACAACCTCAAAGTGATGCTGACAGTCATTTAGTAAGAGTTGCTAATGAACTCAATTTAATGCTACAGTGATGTCGTGAGAATTGCTCAACAACTCAAAATGATGCTAACAGTAATGTAGTGATAGTTGCTAATAAACTCAAAGTTATGCTGACAGTAATGGAGTAAGAGTTGCTACGAACCTTAAAACAATGCAACAATAATGTAGTAAGAGTTGCTACGAACCTCAAAATATTGCGACAGTGATGTCGGAAGAATTGCTAATGATCTCAAAATGATGCGACACTGATGTCGTAAGAATTGCTAATGAACTCAAAATGATGCTAACAGTAATGGAGTGAAACTTTCGAATAACCTCAAAGTGATGCTGACAGTCATGTAGTAAGAAGTGCTACGAACCTCAAAATAATGTGACAGTAATGTAGTAGAAGTTGCTACGAACCTCAAAATATTGCGACAGTGATGTCGGAAGAAATGCTAATGAACTCAAAATGATGCTAACAGTAATGTAGTGATAGTTGCTAATCAACTCAGTGATGCTTACAGCAATGTAGTAAGTGTTTCGAATAACCTCAAAGTGATGCTTAAAGTCATGTAGTAAGTGTTGCTACGAACCTCAAAATATTGCAACAGTGATGTCGGAAGAATTGCTAATGAACTCAAGATGATGCTAACAGTAATGTAGTGATAGTTGCTAAGAAACTCAGTGATGCTTACAGTAAAATAGTAAGAGTTTCGAACAACCTCAAAGAGATGCTGACAGTCATTTAGTAAGAGTTGCTAATGAACTCAGTTCAGTGCTACAGTGATTTTGTGAGAATTGCTCAACAACTCAAAATGATGCTAACAGTAATGTAGTGATAGTTGCTAATAAACTCAAAGTGATGCTGACAGTAATGTAGTCAGAGTTGCAAGGAACCTTAAAATAATGCAACAATAATGTAGTAAAAGTTGCTACGAACCTCAAAATAATGTGAGTGTGATGTCGGAAGAATTGCTAATGAACTCAAGATGATGCTAACAGTAATGTAGTGATAGTTGCTAAGAAACTCAGTGATGCTTAGAGTAATGTAGTAAGAGTTTCGAACAACCTCAAAGTGATGCTGACAGTCATTTAGTAAGAGTTGCTACGAACCTTAAAATAATGCAACAATAATGTAGTAAGAGTTGCTACGAACCTCAAAATAATGTGAGTGTGATGTCGGAAGAATTGCTAATGATCTCAAAATGATGCGACAGTGATGTCGGAAGAATTGCTAATGAACTCAAAATGATGCTAACAGTAATGGAGTGAAACTTTCGAATAACCTCAAAGTGATGCTAACAGTCATGTAGTAAGTGTTGCTACGAACCTCAAAATATTGCGACAGTGATGTCGGAAGAATTGCTAATGAACTCAAGATGATGCTAACAGTAATGTAGTGATAGTTGCTAAGAAACTCAGTGATGCTTACAGTAATGTAGTAGGAGTTTCGAACAACCTCAAAGTGATGCTGACAGTCCTTTAGTAAGAGTTGCTACGAACCTTAAAATAATGCAACAATAATGTAGTAAGAGTTGCTACGAACCTCAAAATAATGTGACAGTGATGTCAGAAGAATTGCTAATGATGTCAAAATGATGCGACAGTGATGTAGTAAGAGTTGCTACGAACCTCAAAATATTGCGACAGTGATGTCGGAAGAACTGCTAATGATCTCAAAATGATGTGACAGTGATGTAGTAAGAATTGCTAATGAACTTAAAATGATGCTAACATTCATGTAGTGATAGTTGCTAAGAAACTCAGTGATGCTTACAGTAATGTAGTAAGAGTTGCTACGAACCTTAAAATAATGCAACAATAATGTGGTAAGAGTTGCTACGAACCTCAAAATATTGCGACAGTGATGTCGGAAGAATTGCTAATGATGTCAAAATGATGCGACAGTGATGTAGTAAAAGTTGCTACGAACCTCAAAATATTGCGACAGTGATGTCGGAAGAATTGCTAATGAACTCAAGATGATGCTAACAGTAATGTAGTGATAGTTGCTAAGAAACTCAGTGATGCTTACAGTAATGTAGGAAGAGTTTCGAACAACCTCAAAGTGATGCTGACAGTCATTTAGTAAGAGTTGCTAATGAACTCAATTTAATGCTACAGTGATGTCGTGAGAATTGCTCAACAACTCAAAATGATGCTAACAGTAATGTAGTGATAGTTGCTAATAAACTCAAAGTGATGCTGACAGTAATGGAGTAAGAGTTGCTACGAAACTTAAAATAATGCAACAATAATGTAGTAAGAGTTGCTACGAACCTCAAAATATTGCGACAGTGATGTCGGAAGAATTGCTAATGATCTCAAAATGATGCGACAGTGATGTAGTAAGAATTGCTAATGAACTCAAAATGATGCTAACAGTAATGGAGTGAAACTTTCGAATAACCTCAAAGTGATGCTGACAGTCATGTAGTAAGAGTTGCTACGAACCTCAAAATAATGTGACAGTAATGGAGTAAAAGTTGCTACGAACCTCAAAATAATGCGACAGTAATGTAGTAAAAGTTGCTCCGAACCTCAAAATATTGCGACAGTGATGTCGGAAGAAATGCTAATGAACTCAAAATGATGCTAACAGTAATGTAGTGATAGTTGCTAATCAACTCAGTGATGCTTACAGTAATGTAGTAAGTGTTTCGAATAACCTCAAAGTGATGCTTACATTCATGTAGTAAGAGTTGCTAATGAACTCAGTTCAGTGCTACAGTGATTTTGTGAGAATTGCTCAACAACTCAAAATGATGCTAACAGTAATGTAGTGATAGTTGCTAATAAACTCAAAGTGATGCTGACAGTAATGTAGTAAGAGTTGCTAGGAACCTTAAAATAATGCAACAATAATGTAGTAAGAGTTGCTACGAACCTCAAAATAATATGAGTGTGATGTCGGAAGAATTGCTAATGATCTCAAATAGATGCGACAGTGATGTAGTAAGAATTGCTAATGAACTCAAAATGATACTAACAGTAATGGAGTGAAACTTTCGAATAACCTCAAAGTGATGCTAACAGTCATGTAGTAAGTGTTGCTACGAACCTCAAAATATTGCGACAGTGATGTCGGAAGAATTGCGAATGAACTCAAGATGATGCTAACAGTAATGTAGTGATAGTTGCTAAGAAACTCAGTGATGATTACAGTAATGTAGTAAGAGTTTCCAACAACCTCAAAGTGATGCTGACAGTCATTTAGTAAGAGTTGCTACGAACCTTAAAATATTGCAACAATAATGTAGTAAGAGTTGCTACGAACCTCAAAATAATGTGACAGTGATGTAAGAAGAATTGCTAATGATGTCAAAATGATGCGACAGTGATGTAGTAAGAGTTGCTACGAACCTCAAAATATTGCGACAGTGATGTCGGAAGAACTGCTAATGATCTCAAAATGATGTGACAGTGATGTAGTAAGAATTGCTAATGAACTTAAAATGATGCTAACAGTCATGTAGTGATAGTTGCTAAGAAACTCAGTGATGCTTACAGTAATGTAGTAAGAGTTGCTACGAACCTTAAAATAATGCAACAATAATGTGGTAAGAGTTGCTACGAACCTCAAAATATTGCGACAGTGATGTCGGAAGAATTGCTAATGATGTCAAAATGATGCGACAGTGATGTAGTAAAAGTTGCTACGAACCTCAAAATATTGCGACAGTGATGTCGGAAGAATTGCTAATGAACTCAAGATGATGCTAACGGTAATGTAGTGATAGTTGCTAAGAAACTCAGTGATGCTTACAGTAATGTAGGAAGAGTTTCGAACAACCTCAAAGTGATGCTGACAGTCATTTAGTAAGAGTTGCTAATGAACTCAATTTAATGCTACAGTGATGTCGTGAGAATTGCTCAACAACTCAAAATGATGCTAACAGTAATGTAGTGACAGTTGCTAATAAACTCAAAGTGATGCTGACAGTAATGCAGTAAGAATTGCTACGAACCTTAAAATAATGCAACAATAATGTAGTAAGAGTTGCTACGAACCTCAAAATATTGAGACAGTGATGTCGGAAGAATTGCTAATGATCTCAAAATGATGCGACAGTGATGTAGTAAGAATTGCTAATGAACTCAAAATGATGCTAACAGTAATGGAGTGAAACTTTCGAATAACCTCAAAGTGATGCTGACAGTCATGTAGTAAGAGTTGCTACGAACCTCAAAATAATGTGACAGTAATGGAGTAAAAGTTGCTACGAACCTCAAAATAATGCGAGAGTAATGTAGTAAAAGTTGCTACGAACCTCAAAATATTGCGACAGTGATGTCGGAAGAAATGCTAATGAACTCAAAATGATGCTAACAGTAATGTAGTGATAGTTGCTAATCAACTCAGTGATGCTTACAGCAATGTAGTAAGTGTTTCGAATAACCTTAAAGTGATGCTTACAGTCATGTAGTAAGTGTTGCTACGAACCTCAAAATATTGCAACAGTGATGTCAGAAGAATTGCTCATGAACTCAAGATGATGCTAACAGTAATGTCGTGATAGTTGCTAAAAAACTCAGTGATGCTTACAGTAATGTAGTAAGAATTTTGAACAACCTCAAAGTGATGCTGACAGTCATTTAGTAAGAGTTGCTAATGAACTCAGTTCAGTGCTACAGTGATTTTGTGAGAATTGCTCAACAACTCAAAATGATGCAAACAGTAATGTAGTGATAGTTGCTAATAAACTCAAAGTGATGCTGACAGTAATGTAGTAAGAGTTGCTAGGAACCTTAAAATAATGCAACAATAATGTAGTAAGAGTTGCTACGAACCTCAAAATAATGTGAGTGTGATGTCGGAAGAATTGCTAATGATCTCAAATAGATGCGACAGTGATGTAGTAAGAATTGCTAATGAACTCAAAATGATGCTAACAGTAATGGAGTGAAACTTTCGAATAACCTCAAAGTGATGCTGACAGTCATGTAGGAAGAGTTTCGAACAACCTCAAAGTGATGCTAACAGTCATTTAGTAAGAGTTTCTAGGAACCTTAAAATAATGCAACAATAATGTAGTAAGAGTTGCTACGAACCTCAAAATAATGTGACAGTAATGTAGTAAAAGTTGCTACGGACCTCAATATAATGCGACAGTAATGTAGTAAAAGTCGCTACGAACCTCAAAATATTGCGACAGTGATGTCGGAAGAATTGCTAATGAACTTAAAATGATGCAAACAGTAATGTAGTGATAGTTGCAAATCAACTCAGTGATGCTTACAGTAATGTAGTCAGTGTTTCAAACAACCTCAAAGTGATGCTGACAGTCATGTACTAAGAGTTGCTACGAACCTCAAAATAATGCGACAGTAATGTAGTAAAAGTTGCTACAAACCTCAAAATATTGCGACAGTGATGTCGGAAGAATTGCTAATGAACTTAAAATGATGCTAACAGTAATGTAGTGGTAGTTGCTAATCAAGTCAGTGATGCTTACAGTAATGTAGTAAGTGTTTCGAACAACCTCAAAGTGATGTTGACAGTCATGTAGTAAGAGTTGCTACGAACCTCAAAATAATGCGACAGTGATGTCGGAAGAATTGCTTAAGATCTCAAAATGATGCGACAGTGATGTCAGAAGAATTGGTCATGATCTCAAAATGATGCTAACAGTAATGGAGTGAACGTTTCGAAGAACCTCAAATTGATGCTGACAGTCATGTACTAAGAGTTGCTACGAACCTAAAAATAATGCGACAGTAATGTAGTAAACGTTGCTACGAACCTCAAAATATTGCGACAGTGATGTCGGAAGAATTGGTAATGAACTCAAAATGATGCTAACAATAATGTAGTGATAGTTGCTAATCAAGTCAGTGATGCTAACAGTAATGTAGTAAGTGTTTCGAATAACCTCAAAGTGATGCTGACAGTCATGTAGGAAGAGTTGCTACGAACCTCAATATAATGCGACAGTAATGTAGTAAAAGTCGCTACGAACCTCAAAATATTGCGACAGTGATGTCGGAAGAATTGCTAATGAACTTAAAATGATGCTAACAGTAATGTAGTGATAGTTGCTCATCAACTCACTGATGCTTACAGTAATGTAGTAAGTGTTTCGAATCACCTCAAAGTGATGCTGACAGTCATGTAGGAAGAGTTGCTACGAACCTCAATATAATGCGACAGTAATGTAGTAAAAGTCGCTACGAACCTCAAAATATTGCGACAGTAATGTCGGAAGAATTGCTAATGAACTTAAAATGATGCTAACAGTAATGTAGTGATAGTTGCTAATCAACTCAGTGATGCTTACACTAATGTAGTAAGTGTTCCGAATAACCTCAAAGTGATGGTGACTGTCATTAGGAAGAGTTGCTACGAACCTCAAAATAATACGACAGTGATGTGAGAAGAATTGCTAAAGATCTCAAAATGATGCGACAGTGATTTAGTAAGAATTGCTCATGAACTCAAAATGATGCTAACAGTAATGGAGTGAACGTTTCGAATAACCTCAAAGTGATGGTGACAGTCATGTTGTAAGAGTTGCTACGAACCTCAAAATAATGCGACAGTGATGTCGGAAGAATTGCTAATGAACTTAAAATGATGCTAACAGTAATGTAGTTGTAGTGGCTAATCAAGTCAGTGATGCTTACAGTAATGTAGTAACTGTTTCGAACAACCTCAAAGTGATGCTGACAGTCATGTAGTAAGAGTTGCTACGAACCTCAAAATAATGTGAGAGTAATGGAGTAAAAGTTGCTACGAACCTCAAAATAATGCGACAGTAATGTAGTAAAAGTTGCTACGAACCTCAAAATATTGCGACAGTGATGTCGGAAGAAATGCTAATGAACTCAAAATGATGCTAACAGTAATGTAGTGATAGTTGCTAATCAACTCAGTGATGCTTACAGCAATGTAGTAAGTGTTTCGAATAACCTTAAAGTGATGCTTACAGTCATGTAGTAAGTGTTGCTACGAACCTCAAAATATTGCAACAGTGATGTCGGAAGAATTGCTAATGAACTCAAGATGATGCTAACAGTAATGTAGTGATAGTTGCTAAGAAACTCAGTGATGCTTACAGTAATGTCGTAAGAATTTCGAACAACCTCAAAGTGATGCTGACAGTAATTTAGTAAGAGTTGCTAATGAACTCAGTTCAGTGCTACAGTGATTTTGTGAGAATTGCTCAACAACTCAAAATGATGCTAACAGTAATGTAGTGATAGTTGCTAATAAACTCAAAGTGATGCTGACAGTAATGTAGTAAGAGTTGCAAGGAACCTTAAAATAATGCAACAATAATGTAGTAAGAGTTGCTACGAACCTCAAAATAATGTGAGTGTGATGTCGGAAGAATTGCTAATGATCTCAAATAGATGCGACAGTGATGTAGTAAGAATTGCTAATGAACTCAAAATGATGCTAACAGTAATGGAGTGAAACTTTCGAATAACCTCAAAGTGATGCGAACAGTCATGTAGTAAGTGTTGCTACGAACCTCAAAATATTGCGACAGTGATGTCGGAAGAATTGCGAATGAACTCAAGATGATGCTAACAGTAATGTAGTGATAGTTGCTAAGAAACTCAGTGATGCTTACAGTAATGTAGTAAGAGTTTCGAACAACCTCAAAGTGATGCTGACAGTCATTTAGTAAGAGTTGCTACGAACCTCAAAATAATGTGACAGTGATGTCAGAAGAATTGCTAATGATGTCAAAATGATGCGACAGTGATGTAGTAAGAATTGCTAATGAACTCAAAATGATGCTAACAGTAATGGAGTGAAAGTTTCGAATAACCTCAATGTGAGGCTGACAGTCATGTACTAAGAGTTGCTACGAACCTCAAAATAATGCGACAGTGATGTCGGAAGAATTGCGAATGAACTCAAGATGATGCTAACAGTAATGTAGTGATAGTTGCGAAGAAACTCAGTGATGCTGACAGTAATGTAGTAAGTGTTGCTACGAACCTTAAAATAATGCAACAATAATGTAGTAAGAGTTGCCACGAAACTCGATATAATGCGACAGTAATATAGTAAAAGTTGCTACAAACCTTAAAATATTGCGACAGTGATGTCGGAAGAATTGCAAATAAACTTAAAATGATGCTAACAGTAATGTAGTGATAGTTGCTAATCAACTCAGTGATGCTTCCAGTAATGTAGTAAGTGTTTCGAACAACCTCAAAGTGATGCTGACACTCATGTAGTAAGAGTTGCTACGAACGTCAAAATAATGCGACGGTGATGTCAGAAGAATTGCTAAAGATCTCAAAATGATGCGACAGTGATGTCAGAAGAATTGGTAATGATATCAAAATGATGCTAACACTAACGTAGTGATAGATGCTAAAAAACTCAGTGATGCTTACAGTAATGTAGTAAGAGTTGCTACGAACCTCAAAATAATGCGACAGTGATGTCAGAAGAATTGCTAAAGATCTCAAAATGATGCGACACTGATGTCGGAAGAATTGCTAATGATCTCAAAATGATGCTAACAGAAACGTAGTGATAGATGCTAATAAACTCAGTGATGCTTACAGGAATGTAGTAAGAGTTGCTTTGAACCTCAAAATAATGCGACAGTGATGTCAGAAGAATTGGTAATGATCTCAAAATGATGCGACAGTGATGTCAGAAGAATTGGTAATGATCTCAAAATGATGCAAACAGTAACGTAGTGATAGATGCTAATAATCTCAGTGACGCTTAATGTAATGTAGTAAGTGTTTCAAATAACCTCAAAGTGATGCTGACAGTCATGTACTAAGAGTTGCTACGAACCTCAAAATAATGCGACAGTAATGTCAGAAGAATTGCTAAAGATCTCAAAATGATGCAACATTGATGTAATAAGAATTGCTAATGAACTCAAAAAGATGCTAACAGTAATGGAGTGAAAGTTTGGAATAACCTCAAAGTGATGCTGACAGTCATGTAGTAAGTGTTGCTCCGAACCTTAAAATAATGCAACAGTTATGTCGTAAGAGTTGCTACAAACCTCAAAAAAATGCGAAAGTAATGTCGTAAAAGTTGCTACGAACCTCAAAATATTGCGACAGTGATGTTGGAAGAATTGCTAATGAACTCAAGATGATGCTAACAGTAATGTAGTGGTAGTTGCTAATCAAGTCAGTGATGCTTACAGTAATGTAGTAAGTGTTTTGAACAACCTATAAGTGATGCTGAAAGTAATGTAGTAAAAGTTGCTACAAACCTCAAAATATTGCGACAGTGATGTCGGAAGAATTGCTAATGAACTCAAGATGATGCTAACAGGAATGTAGTAAGAGTTTGGAACACCCTCAAAGTGATGTTGACAGTCATTTAGTAAGAGTTGCTAATGAACTCAATTCAATGCTTCAGTGATGTCGTGAGAATTGCTCATAAACTCAAAATGATGCTAACAGTAATGTAGTGATAGTTGCTAAAAAACTCAAAGTGATGCTGACAGTCATGTAGTAAGAGTTGCTACGAACCTCAAAATAATGTGACAGTGATGTCGGAAGAACTGCTAGTGATCTCAAAATGATGTGACAGTGATGTAGTAAGAATTGCTAATGATCTCAAAATGATGCAACAGTGATGGAGTGAACGTTTCGAATAACCTCAAAGTGATGCTGACAGTCATGTACTAAGAGTTGCTACGAACCTCAAAATAATGCGACAGTAATGTAGTAAAAGTTGCTACGAACCTCAAAATATTGCGACAGTGATGTCGGAAGAATTCCTCATGAACTTAAAATGATGCGACACTAATGTAGTGGTAGTTGCTAATCAAGTCAGTGATGCTGACAGTAATGTAGTAAGTGTTTCGAATAACCTCAAAGTGATGCTGAAAGTCATGTACTAAGAGTTGCTACGAACCTCAAAATAATGCGACAGTCATGTAGTAAAAGTTGCTACGAACCTCAAAATATTGCGACAGTGATGTCGGAATAATTGCTCATGAACTTAAAATGATGCTAACAGTAATTTAGTGGTAGTCGCTAATCAAGTCAGTGATGCTTACAGTAATGTTGTGAACGTTTCAAATAACCTCAAAGTGATGCTGACAGTCTTGTACTAAGAGTTGCTACGGACCTCAAAATAATGCGACAGTGATGTCGGAAGAATTGCTAATGATCTCAAAATGATGCAACAGTGATGTCGTTATAGTTGCTAATAAACTCAAAGTGATGCTGACAGTCATGTAGTAAGTGTTGCTACGAACCTAAAAATAATGCAACAATAATGTAGTAAGAGTTGCCAACAACCTAAAAGTGATGCTGTCAGTCATGTAGTAACAGTTGCTTCTAACCTCAAAATGATGCTAAAAGTAATGTAGTGATAGTTGCTAATCAAGTAAGTAATGCTTTCAGTAATGTAGTAAGTGTTTCGAAGAACCTCAAATTGATGCTGACAGTCATGTAGTAAGAGTTGCTACGAACCTCAAAATACTGCGACAGTGATGTCAGAAGAATTGCTAAAGATCTCAAAATGATGCGACAGTGATGTCAGAAGAATTGCTAATGAACTCAAGATGATGCTCACAGTAATGTAGTGATAGTTGCTAATCAAGTCAGTGATGCTTACAGTAATGTAGTAAGTGTTTCGAACAACCTCAAAGTGATGCTGACAGTCATTTAGTAAGAGTTGCGAATGAACTCAATTCAATGCTACAGTGATGTCGTGAGAATTGCTCAAAAACTCAAAATGATGCTAACAGTAATGTAGTGATAGTTGCTAAAAAACTCAAAGTGATGCTGACAGTAATGTAGTAAGAGTTGCTACGAACCTTAAAATAATGCAACAATAATGTAGTAAGAGTTGCTACGAACCTCAAAATATTGCGACAGTGATGTCGGAAGAATTGCTAATGAACTCAAGATGATGCTAACAGTAATGTAGTAAGAGTTTCGAACACCCTCAAAGTGATGCTGACAGTCATTTAGTAAGAGTTGCGAATGAACTCAATTCAATGCTACAGTGATGTCGTGAGAATTGCTCAAAAACTCAAAATGATGCTAACAGTAATGTAGTGATAGTTGCTAAAAAACTCAAAGTGATGCTGACAGTAATGTAGTAAGAGTTGCTACGAACCTCAAAATAATGTGACAGTGATGTCAGAAGAATTGCTCATGATCTCAAAATGATGCAACAGTGATTTAGTAAGAATTGCTAATGAACTCAAAATGATGCTAACAGTAATGGAGTGAACTTTTCGAATAACCTCAAAGTGATGCTGACAGTCATGTACTAAGAGTTGCTACGAACCTCAAAATAATGCGACAGTAATGTAGTAAAAGTTGCTACGAACCTCAAAATATTGCGACAGTGATGTCGGAAGAATTGCTCATGAACTTAAAATGATGCGACAGTAATGTAGTGGTAGTTGCTAATCAAGTCAGTGATGCTTATAGCAATGTAGTAAGTGTTTCGAATAACCTCAAAGTGATGGTGACAGTCATGTAGGAAGAGTTGCTACGAACCTCAAAATAATGCGACAGTAATGTATTAAGAGTTGCTACGAACCTCAAAATAATGCGACAGTGATGTCAAAAGAATTGCTAATGATCTCAAAATGATGCGACAGTAATGGAGTGAACGTTTCGAATAACCTCAAAGTGATGCTGACAGTCATGTACTAAGAGTTGCTACGAACCTCAAAATAATGCGACAGTGATGTCGGAAGAATTGCTAATGAACTTAAAATGATGCTAACAGTAATGTAGTGATAGTTGCTAAGAAACTCAGTGATGCATACAGTAATGTAGTAAGAGTTTCGAACAACCTCAAAGTGATCCTGAGAGTCATTTAATAAGAGTTGCTTATGAACTCAATTTAATGCTACAGTGATGTAGTAAGAATTGCTAATGAACTCAAAATGATGCTAACAGTAATGGAGTGAACGTTTCGAATAACCTCAAAGTGATGCTGACAGTAATGTATTAAAAGTTGCTACGAACCTCAAAATATTGCGACAGTGATGTCGGAAGAATTCCTAATGAACTCAAAATGATGCTAACAGTAATGTAGTGATAGTTGCTAATCAACTCAGTGATGCTTACAGTAATGTAGTAAGTGTTTCTAATAACCTCAAAGTGATGCTGACAGTCATGTAGTAAGAGTTGCTACGAATCTCAAAATAATGCGACAGTAATGTAGTAAAAGTTCCTACGAACCTCAAAATATTGCGACAGTGATGTCGGAACAATTGCTAATGAAATAAAAATTATGCTAACAGTAATGTAGTGATAGTTGTTAATCAACTCAGTGATGCTTACAGTAATGTAGTAAGTGTTTCGAATAACCTCAAAGTGATGCTGACAGTCATGTAGTAAGAGTTGCTTCTAACCTCAAAATGATGCTAACAGTAATGTAGTGATAGTTGCTAATTAACTCAAAGTGATGCTGATAGTAATATAGTAAGTGTTTCGAACAACCTCAAAGTGATTCTGACAATCATGTAGTAAGGGTTGCTACGAACCTTAAAAAATGCAACAGGAAAGTAGTAAGAGTTGCTTCGAACCTCAAAATAATGCGACACTGATGTCAGAAGAATTGGTAATGATCTCAAACTGATGGGACAGTGATGTCGGAAGAATTGCTAATGAACTCAAGATGATGTTAACAGTAATGTAGTGATAGTTGCTAATGAACTCAGTGATGCTTACAGTAATGTAGTAAGAGTTTCGAACAACCTCAAAGTGATGCTGACAGTCATGTAGTAAGTGTTTCGAACAACTTCAAAGTGATGCTGACAGTCATGTAGTAAGAGTTGCTAATGAACTCAATTTAATGCGACAGTGATGTCGTAAGAATTGCTAACAAACTCAAAATGATGCTAACAGTAATGTCGTGATAGTTGCTAATAAACTCAAAGTGATGCTGACAGTAATGTAATAAGAGTTGCTACGAACCTTTAAATAATGCAACAATAATGTAGTAAGAGTTGCTACGAACCTCAAAATAATGTGACAGTGATGTCAGAAGAATTGCTAATGATCTCAAAATGATGCGACAGTGCTGTAGTAAGTGTTTCGAACAACCTCAAAGTGATGCTGACAGTCATGTGGTTAGAGTGGCGAGTAACCTAAAAATGATGCTGATTGTAATGTAGTAAGAGTTGCTAATAACCTCAAAACAATGCTACAGTGATGTAGTAAGAATTGCTAATGATCTCAAAATGATGCGACATTGATGTCGTAAGAATTGCTATTGAACTCAAAATGATGATAACAGTAACGTCGTGATAGTTGCTAATAAACTCAGTGATGCTTACAGTAATGTAGTAATGTTTCGAAATACCTCAATGTGATGCTGACAGTCATGTAGTAAGAGTTGCTACGAACCTTAAAATAATACAACAGTAATGTAGTAAGAGTTTCTATGAACCTAAAAAATAATGCGACAGTGATGTCAGAAGAATTGCTAATGATCTCAAAATGATGCGACAGTGATGTAGTAAGAATTGCTAATGAACTCAAAATGATGCTAACTGTAATGTAGTGAAAGTTTCGAATAACCTCAAAGTGATGCTGACGGTCATGTGGTTGGAGTTGCGAGTAACCTAAAAATGATGCTGATTGTAATGTAGTAAGAGTTGCTAATAACCTCAAAATAATGTGACAGTGATGTCAGAAGAATTGCTAATGATCTCAAAATTATGCAACAGTGATGTCAGAAGAATTGCTAATGATCTCAAAATGATACGACAGTGATGTAGTAAGAATTGCTAATGAACTCAAAATGATGCAAACAGTAATGGAGTGAAAGTTTCGAATAACCTCAAAGTGATGCTGACAGTCTTGTAGTAAGAGTTGCTACGAACCCCAAAATAATGCGACAGTTATTTCGAAATAATTGCTAATAAACTCTAAATGATGCTGACGGTAATGGAGGAAGAGTTGAATCTAACCTCAAAATGATGCTACAGTTATGTCGTAAGAATTGCTATTAAGTTCAAAATGATGCTAACAGTAATGTAGTGAAAGTTGCGAGTAACCTAAAAATGATGCTGACAGTAATGTAGTAACAGCTGCTACGAACCTCAAAACAATGCGACAGTGATGTCGGAAGAATTGCTAATGAACTCAAAATGATGCTAACAGTAATGTAGTGAAAGTTTCCAATAAACTCAAAGTGATGCTGACAGTCATGTAGGAAGAGTTGCTAATAACCTCAAAATCATGTTTCAGTGATGTCGTAAGAATTGCTAATGATCTCAAAATGATGCTTACAGTAATGTAGTAAGTGTTTCGAATAACCTCAAAGTGATGCTGACAGTCATGTAGTAAGAGTTGCTACGAACCTCAAAATAATGCAACAGTGATGTCGGAAGAATTGCGAATGATCTCAAAATGATGCTGACGGTAATCTAGTAAGAGCTGCTAATAACCTCAAAATGATGCTGACAGGAATGTAGTAAGTCTGGTAATAACCTTAAAGTAATGCTAGTGATGTAGTAAGAGTTACTATGAACCTCAAAATAATGTGACAGTGATGTAGTACGAATGGCTAATGATCTGAAATGATGGGACAGTGATGTAGTAAGAGCTGCGAATGAACTCAAAATAATGCGACAGTGATGTACTAAGAATTGCTAATAACCTCAAAATAATGCTAGTGATGTCTTAAGAATTGCTAATGAACTCATTAATGAACTCAAAATGATGCCAACAGTAACGGAGTGAAAGTTTCGAATAACCTCAAAGTGATGCTGACAGTCATGTAGGAAGAGTTGCTCCGAACCTCAAAATAATGCTACAGTTATGTAGGAAGAATTGTTAATGAATTCAAAAATGATGCTGACAGTGATGTAGTAAGAGTTGAAACGAGAACAACAAACTGTCCTCTGATGGTTGGACAGGTTGGTTTGGTCCGTCCTCTCACTCATCATTAAAAGCCCTTATTACTCATCATTCATCCAATCTGACACTCACGTCTGCAGTGGGGAATCCCCAGCAACCCGCGGCCCACATGGAGCAGTCTCGGCCAATCACGTGGGGCCTGCAGCGGCACCGACCACCAAATGACTCGCAGGTGTCACTCTCAGCTCCAACCTCATGGCAGGCACAATGCAGGGCGCCGTTGGTGAAGAGAGCCCAAGAGACACAGCTGAGCTGAGACAGAATGGAGACCAAGGACAGGAGGGACAACAGAGAAAAAGGAAACGTTAGCGAGACATTTTAGGAAAATTAGTTAAGTGGGGAAAAGGTTATTAGCCAAACTCGCTAAATGGAAGGACAACAAAAAACAAAGATCTTAAAAAGAAAATTTGCACAAAGTGAAACCCTGCAAGAGAAAGTAAATCAAGAACTAAATATTCTTGAGGCTCAGGTCTTTAGTTCCAATGCTTGTAAATGACATCTGAATGCATTCACAACCCAAATCTGAGCAGACAGAAGCGTCCCAGTCAGGCCCAGTTTAGTTCCTCTAGAACATTCAGGGATACAGAACAGGGACCAACTCAGGCTGAGAGACACCGACTTGACATGAAAGCTGTTGAGGCCACAGTTGCTGATGAAGTGGTCAGATTTCTCCAGTGGTTCTTGGTTCAGGGAGCTGGAGCTGGAGCTGCTCTCAGGCACCACCAGGACGTGATCCTGGAGAGACAGAAGGAAGAAGTCCAGGCCTGACAGAGGAGAAGGAGGCACAGAGTAGAAACAGCAGATACGTGTGGGGAAAGGGAGAGGGTATCAGTCCAGCAGAGGAGCAGGAAACCTACCACCACAGGGCTCTGCCTGCACGAACCTGCAGGTGAGGAGGACCTGGTGGTCCGGCACATCCAGAATGATCTGGTTTTCAGACACCGGCACGTTTCGGCAGCCGTAAGCGTGGGGACAGAAGGAGGCGTTGGCGTGGCCTGAAAGACACAAACAACCATCTCCATTTGAATGTTTCTCAAACAGCCGGAGCAGGAAAGCTAAGATGAATCAAAGATCCTCCACCCTGCCAGATCCGACCCTGGTAATGTAGACCTGCACAGGGTGGGTGGGGTGGAGCGGCTGGTGGTGGTGGAGGATGAAGACGTATCTGCCCAAAGCCTGGACACGGTGGAGTCCACCGCAGCGTTCTGAGTAGAAGGATGAGAGCGATGTTCAATGGTACATGTTTTCTTTCCTGAACCGCCGATGTTTCCAATCACGAATCTCAGTCATGAGATTTGAACATCATGAAGGAGTTCAAAAGTGTCAAACTGGGCCGGTCTCCATTTTATGAGTCCAGAGACCGAGGATAAAACTACAAGTCCCTGGTTCAGATTTGACTCGTCTGAATCCAAACACAGCAGCGTTCTTCCACCAGGCCAGATGAGTTGATCATGATAACAAGATATCTTCATGCTACTACAACACACAAACTCATCACAAGAAAAGACTTCATGGTGGAACAACAAATCTCCTCCCAATGAGAAAAACATTGAGTTGAACAATCAACTTTTCCATGATGACATGGAGAGCTTGGCAGCAGCAGCAGGCTTCCATTGGGGGCTGATATGCCAGCTCCACTTAGCCTTCTTTGGAATGGTTTCACCTGGAGTGATGCTGTTATTGAGACCTTTTATCTGGAACAACACCACCTGCATGGAGACTGAGGACTTCAACAGATGCAGATGTTGACCAAGAATAAATCTAAATATTCCAGATGTGTTAAATCAATCCAGCAGCAGTGGTGGGAGCGTCGTAAACTCACTCACTCAGCAGCCGTCAGCCTCCGTACCTGCACGGAGTCCAGCCTGATGTGGTCTCTGTTGTCTGCTCCCAGAGGTGGTCTGTCACCTCTGAACCAGGGGGCTCATCTCTCTGGTGGGAGGGCAGTGGAGGAGCTGCAGCGGGGGAGGCCAGGATGGGCTCCTGTAGGAGGAGCTCTGGCCCTCCTTCAGCACCAGCCAGTGGGAGGGAGTTTGGAAACGTGAGGGGACACAGGAGGAGCTACAGGGGGAGGGAAGGTGGATCAGAACCGTTCTAACAAGAGCCTGAGGGGACACAGGAGGAGCTACAGGGGGAGGGAAGGTGGATCAGAACCGTTCTAACAAGAGCGCTGAGGGGACACAGGAGGAGCTACAGGGGGAGGGAAGGTGGATCAGAACCGTTCTAACAAGAGCCTGAGGGGACACAGGAGGAGCTACAGGGGGAGGGAAGGTGGATCAGAACCCTTCTAACAAGAGCGCTGAGGGGACACAGGAGGAGCTACAGGGGGAGGGAAGGTGGATCAGAACCGTTCTAACAAGAGCGCTGAGGGGACACAGGAGGAGCTACAGGGGGAGGGAAGGTGGATCAGAACCGTTCTAACAAGAGCGCTGAGGGGACACAGGAGGAGCTACAGGGGGAGGGAAGGTGGATCAGAACCCTTCTAACAAGAGCGCTGAGGGGACACAGGAGGAGCTACAGGGGGAGGGAAGGTGGATCAGAACCCTTCTAACAAGAGCGCTGAGGGGACACAGGAGGAGCTACAGGGGGAGGGAAGGTGGATCAGAACCGTTCTAACAAGAGCGCTGAGGGGACACAGGAGGAGCTACAAGGGGAGGGGAGGTGGATCAGAACCGTTCTAACAAGAGCGCTGAGGGGACACAGGAGGAGCTACAGGAGGAGGGAAGGTGGATCAGAACCGTTCTAACAAGAGCTCTGAGGGGACACAGGAGGAGCTACAGGGGGAGGGAAGGTGGATCAGAACCGTTCTAACAAGAGCGCTGAGGGGACACAGGAGGAGCCACAGGGGGAGGGAAGGTGGATCAGAACCGTTCTAACAAGAGCGCTGAGGGGACACAGGAGGAGCTGCAGGGGGAGGGAAGGTGGATCAGAACCGTTCTAACAAGAGCGCTGAGGGGACACAGGAGGAGCCACAGGGGGAGGGAAGGTGGATCAGAACCGTTCTAACAAGAGCGCTGAGGGGACACAGGAGGAGCCACAGGAGGAGGGAAGGTGGATCAGAACCGTTCTAACAAGAGCTCTGAGGGGACACAGGAGGAGCTACAGGGGGAGGGAAGGTGGATCAGAACCGTTCTAACAAGAGCGCTGAGGGGACACAGGAGGAGCCACAGGGGGAGGGAAGGTGGATCAGAACCGTTCTAACAAGAGCGCTGAGGGGACACAGGAGGAGCCGCAGGGGGAGGGAAGGTGGATCAGAACCGTTCTAACAAGAGCGCTGAGGGGACACAGGAGGAGCCACAGGGGGAGGGAAGGTGGATCAGAACCGTTCTAACAAGAGCGCTGAGGGGACACAGGAGGAGCTGCAGACTGAAGGTTCAACGTAGTCCATGCTGAACTGGTCTTTAGGCACCAGGTGGACAGCAGAAAAAAAAGACAAAAAGGGGAGAATTTTAACAAAAGTATGCAAATGAGCTGAAGATCAAAATACAAAAAGTAAATCACGTTTTTTTTTTCAAATAATTGCCAGCTATTTAGCTAAGAGAAGGACAAATGTCAATCAAGATGTCAGAATGGAACGATCCCACTGGCTTCTGGTCAAGGGAACCATGGAGATGCTAACTTCCTGTTGGACTATCAGGGTGTCTCATCCCGGACATGCTAACTTCCTGTTGGACGATCAGGGTGTCTCATCCCTGACATGCTAACTTCCTGTTGGACGATAAGCGCGTCTCATCCCTGACATGCTAACTTCCTGTTGGACGATAAGCGTGTCTCATCCCTTACATGCTAACTTCCTGTTGGACGATAAGCGTGTCTCATCCCTGACATGCTAACTTCCTGTTGGACGATAAGCGTGTCTCATCCCTGACATGCTAACTTCCTGTTGGACGATAAGCGTGTCTCATCCCTGACATGCTAACTTCCTGTTGGACTATCAGGGTGTCTCATCCCTGACATGCTAACTTCCTGTTGGACTATAAAGCCTGATTTAAGCCTGATTTATGCTTCTTTGTCGAGTAGTATTCGTACCTACGCCGTCGACGCAGACCAGACGCTGTAGCCTGAGACGCGCCTCCAAAAAATCCTGTTTACGCATCGCGTCGACGCGTGGTGACGTCAACGTCGAGTACTGTGATTGGTCCGCTCAGAACGTTATTTCTGGTTCAGTCGCAGCACAACCCCGCCATTTTCAAAGTTTCTGTGGTGAAGGCTCCAAGAAAAAATGGACCAAGCTGAAGAAAGGATTATCGAGGAGGTGCTCAAGTACGACCACCTCTACAACGCCTCTTCGCGGCACTACAAAGACTGACAAATGGCCAACAATTGTTGTCTGTTACCGGAAGAAAACCGAGGAATCCGACAAGAGCCCCGTAAACAATACAAAGACAAAGCCACGCCCCCTAGCGGTTCGGCGGTGTATTGCAGAGCAACGCGTTCCCTCGACGCAGAATAAACCAGGCTTTCCAGTCGCACCTGTGTTACGCCCCCGTGCCAGATAAGGACCCCCATCGGGATGTGCCACTCTGGAGGGAGCGCGTCTCACAGTCAGTCAGCGGAACCATGCGGATCCGGGCCGGAGCTGTGGGAAGGAGCGCCAATTGTATCGGGTTGTTGTTTTCTGGACTGCAGCAGAACAGGAGCAGCCGGGACTGGAATGTAGAAGTAGGTTATCTTGAAGTTGACTCAGTTATGGTGAACGATATTGTGGTTCAACACTTTAATGAGCTTTAAGGCAAACATATTTCATCAGGAAACAACGCCGGAATTGGACGGATTTCAGCGGCACACAACAACGTATCCGATACACCTCATTGGAAACCTGGTGGTCTAAGACTAAGAAACACCAGTCACCATGAAGAAAGGAACTTTTAGCTGAGTACTCATGTTCTTTTCAGCAGGTTGAATGTGGCATTTGTTGGACAGAAGCGTCTCATCTCAACAAAAGCACCTCTTCAGTGCTGAGGCATGATGGGGCCAGGCATGAGAATGAAGTCCCAGATCCACCAGGATGAACTCAGGTATACAGCCACTCTCCAACTGACTCACAGTTGCTTCATTGATCATTAATTCCTATTCATTTCTTCTCTCCTTCATCTTTAACCATCCAGCTTCCAGGAAGCAGATGCTGGATGAGGCTCTGCTGAATTTCATCCTGAAGGACTGCCAGCCCCTCAGCACTGTTGAGAGGGAAGGGTTCAGGGAACTGGTTCAGGTCCTTGAGCCTCATATGTTTGCCAACCAGAAAGGTTTGTGTGGAAATGATCTAAAGCAGTAGTTGATATCTCCAGTTTATTTAATCTTTAATTTCAATGTATTGATTTACTCTGGGTGTCATTTTCAGACCATCAAACAAACGGTGGCTAAAAAGTACCAGGAGGAACGGGAAGGAGTGAAAAAGGAAGTCCAGCTGCCATGTGGACATCTGTGGACATGGAGGCTCCCTTTGCTCTGACCTGTCACTGCATTAGTGAGAATGATTGTGTTGGGAGTGCAAGACTTTCCACAAAGTCACCCTGCATCATTTTGAGGTTCGTAGCAGCTCTCACTACATCACTGTAGCATCATTTTGAGGATCGTAGCAACTCTCACTACATCACTGTAGCATCATTTTGAGGTTAGTAGCAACTCTCACTACATCACTGTAGCATCATTTTGAGGTTTGTAGCAACTCTCACTACATTACTGGAAGCATCAGTTTGAGCATCGTACCAACTCTGCCTACATCACTGTAGCATCATTTCTTCGGTTAGAAGCAACTCTCATGACATCACTTTAGCATGATTTTGAAATTACTTTCAACTCTCACCACAACACTGTCAGTATAATTTCTTAGGTTAGTAGCAACTGTCATAACATCACTGTAGCATCATTTTGAGGATCGTAGCAACTCTCACCACATCACTGTCGCATCATTTTGAAGATCGTAGCAACTCTCACTACATCACTGTAGCATCATTTTGAGGATAGTCGCAACTCTCGCGAAATTACTGTAGCATCATTTCTTAGGTAAGTAGCAACTCTCATTACATCACTGTAGCATCATTTTGAGGTTCGTAGCAACTCTCACCACATCACTGTAGCATCATTTCTTAGGTAAGTAGCAACTCTCATTACATCACTGTAGCATCATTTTGCGGTTCGTAGCAACTCTCACTACACCACTTTAGCATTATTTGTAAATTAGTATCAACTCTCACCACATCACTGTAGCATCATTTCTTAGGTAAGTAGCAACTCTCATTACATCACTTAAGCATCATTTTGAGGATCGTAGCAACTCTCACTACATCACTGTCGCATCATTTTGAGGATAGTCGCAACTCTCACGACATTACTGTTGCATCATTTTGAGATTCGGAGCAACTCTCATTACTCATTGTAGCATCATTTTGAGGATCGTAGCAACTCTCACTACATCACTGTCGCATCTTTTTGAGGGAAGTAGCAACTCTCATTTCATCACTGTAGCATCATTTTGAGGATAGTCGCAACTCTCGCGAAATTACTGAAGCATCATTTTGAGATTCGTAGGAACTCTCATTACATCACTGTAGCATCATTTTGAGGTTTGTAGCAACTCTCACCACATCACTGTCGCATCATTTCTTAGGTAAGTAGCAACTCTCATTACATCACTGTAGCATCATTTTGAGGTTCGTAGCAACTCTCACCACATCACTGTCGCATCATTTCTGAGGTAAGTAGCAACTCTCATTACATCACTTTAGCATGATTTTGAAATTTCTATCAACTCTCAGCACATGACTGTTGCATCATTTCTTAGGTTTGTAGCAACTCTCATTACATCACTCTAGCATCATTTGGACATTTGTAGCAACTCTCATTACATCACTGTCGCATCATTTTGAGGATAGTCGCAACTCTCACAACATTACTGGAGCATCATTTTGAGATTCCTAGCAACTGTCATTACATCACTGTAGCATCATTTTGAGGTTCCTAGCAAATCTCACCACATCACTGTAGCATCATTTCTTAGGTAAATAGCAACCCTCATTACATCACTGTAGCATCATTTTGCGGTTCGTAGCAACTCTCACTACATCACTGTAGCATCATTTCTTAGGGAAGTATCAACTCTCATTACACCGCTTTAGCTTTATTTTGAAATTACTATCAACTCTCACTGCATCACTGTAGCATCATTTCTTAGGTTAGTAGCAACTCCCATGACATCACTGTAGCATCATTTTGAGGTTTGTAGCAACTCTCACTACAATACTGGAAGCATCATTTTGACATTTGTAGCAACTCTCATTTCATCACTGTAGCATCATTTCTTAGGTTAGTAGCAACTCCCATGACATCACTGAAGCATCATTTTGAGGTTTGTAGCAACTCTCACTACATTACTGTAGCATCATTTTGATATTCGTAGCAACTCTCATTACATCACTGTTGCATCATTTTGAGGATCGTAGCAACTCTCATGACATCACTTTAGCATGATTTTGAAATTACTATCAACTCTCACCACAACACTGTCAGTATAATTTCTTAGGTTAGTAGCAACTGTCATAACATCATTGTCGCATCATTTTGAGGATAGTCGCAACTCTCACGACATTACTGTAGCATCATTTCTTAGGTTTGTAGCAAATCTCATTACATCACTCTAGCATCATTTTGAGATTCGTAGCAACTCTCATTACATCACTGTTGCATTATTTTGATGTTTGTAGCAACTCTTACTACTTTACTGTTGCATTATTTTAAGATTTGTAGCAACCCTTACCACATGACTGTCATAATCACTTTGAGGTTGTTCAAAACACTTACTACATTACTGTCAGCATCACTTTGAGTTCATTAGCAACTATCACTACATTACTGTTAGCATCATTTTGAGTTTACTAGCAATTCATAGACATCACTGTACCATTAAATTGAGGTAAGTAGCAACACTTACTACATGACTGTCAGCATCACTTTGAGGTTCTTCGAAACTTTCACTCCATTACTGTTAGCATAATTTTGAGTTCATTAGCAATTCTTACTACATCACTGTCGCATCATTTTGAGATCATTAGCAATTCTTCTGACATCACTGTCGCATTATTTTGATATTCGTAGCAACTCTTACTACATTACTGTCAGCATCACTTTGAGGTTATTCGAAACTTTCACTCCATTACTGTTAGCATCATTTTGAGTTCATTAGCAATTCTTACTAAATCACTGTCGCATCATTTTGAGATCATTAGCAATTCTTCCGACATCACTGTCGCATTATTTTGAGGTTCGTAGAAACTCTTACTACATGACTGTCAGCATCACTTTGAGGTTATTTTAAACACTTACTACATTACTGGAAGCATCACTGAGTTGATTAGCAATTATCACTACATTAGTGTTAGCATCATTTTGAGTTCATTAGCAATTCTTACTACATCACTGTCGCATCATTTTGAGATCATTAACAATTCTTTTGACATCACTGTCGCATTACTTAGAGGTTCGTAGAAACTCTTACTACATGACTGTCAGCATCACTTTGAGGTTATTTGAAACACTTACTACATTACTGTCAGCATCACTGAGTTAATTAGCAACTATCACTCCATTACTGTTAGCATCATTTTGAGTTCATTAGCAATTCTTACTACATCACTGTCGCATCATTTTGAGATCATTAACAATTCTTCCGACATCACTGTCGCATTACTTAGAGGTTCGAAGCAACTCTTACTACTTTACTTCAGCATTATTTTTAGGTTCGTAGCAACCCTTACTACATGACTGTCATAATCACTTTGAGGTTGTTTTAAACACTTACTACATTACTGTAAGCATCACTGAGTTGATTAGCAATTATCACTACATTAGTGTTAGCATCATTTTGAGTTCATTCGCAATTCTTCCGACATGACTGTCGCAATATTTTGAGGTTCGTAGCCACTTTTACTACATTACTGTCGCATTATTTTGAGGTTCTTAGCAAGTCTTACTACATTACTGTTACATCATTTTGAGATCATTTGCAATCTTCTGACATCACTGTCACATTATTTTGAGGTTCGTAGCAACTCTTACTTCATTATTGTTGCATTATTTTAAGGTTCGTAGCAACTCTTACTACATTAATGTTAGCATCATTTTGAGTTTATTAGCAATTCTTACGACATCACTGTAGCATTAAATTGAGTTCATTAGCAACTCTGACTACATGACTGTCAGCATCACTGAGTTTCTTAGCAACTTTCACTACATTACTGTTGGCATCATCTTGAGTTCATTAGCGATTCTTCCGACATCACTGTCGCAATATTTTGAGGTTCGTAGCAACTTTTACTTCTTTACTGTCGCATTTTTTTGAGGTTCCTAGCAACTCTTACTACATGACTGTCAGCATCACTTTGAGGTTATTCGAACCGTTCACTCCATTACTGTTAGCATCATTTTGAGATCATGACCAATTTTTCTTACATCACTGTCGCATCATTTTGAGATCTTTAGCAATTCTTCTGACATCACTGTCGCATTATTTTGAGGTTTGTAGCAACTCTTGCTCCATGACTTTCAGCATCACTTTGAGGTTATTTTGAAAGTTTCACTCCATTACTGTTAGCATCATTTTGAGTTCATTAGCAATTCTTACTACATCACTGTCGCATCAGTTTGAGATCATTAGCAATTCTTCCGACATCACTTTCGCAATATTTTGAGGTTCGTAGCAACTTTTACTACATTACTGTCGCTTTTATTTTTTTAGATTCGTAGCAACTCTTACTACATGACTTTCAGCATCACTTTGAGGTTGTTCGAAACACTTACTACATTACTGTAAGCATCACTGACTTGATTAGCAACTACCACTACATTACTGTTAGCATCATTTGAAGTTCATTAGCAATTCTTCCGACATCACCGTCGGAATATTTTGAGGTTCGTAGCAACTCTTACTACATTATTGTTGCATTATTTTAAGGTTCGTAGCAACTCTTACTACATTACTGTCAGCATCACTTTGAGTTTTTTAGCAACTATCACTACATTACTGTTAGCATCATTTTGATTTCATTAGCAATTCTTCCGACATCACTGTCGCATTATTTTGAGGTTCATAGCAACTCTTACTACATGACTGTCAGCATCACTTTGAGGTTGTTCGAAACACTTACTACATTACTGTAAGCATCACTGACTTGATTAGCAACTACCACTACATTACTGTTAGCATCATCTTGAGTTCATTAGCAATTCTTCCGACATCACTGTCGCAATATTTTGAGGTTCGTAGCAACTTTTACTACATTACTGTCGCAATATTTTGAGGTCCGTAGCAACTTTTACTACATTACTGTCGCATTATTTTGAGGTTCGTAGCAACACTTACTACATGACTGTAAGCATCACTTTGAGGTTATTTGAAAGTTTCACTCCATTACTGTTAGCATCATTTTGAGTTCATGAGCAATTCTTACCACATCACTGTCGCATCATTTTGAGATCATTAGCAATTCTTCCGACATCACTGTCGCAATATTTTGAGGTTCGTAGCAACTCTTACTACATTACTGTTGCATTATTTTGAGGTTCGTAGCAACTCTTAGTACATGACTTTCAGCATCACTTTGAGGTTATTCGAAACGGTCACTCCAATACTGTTAGCATCATTTTGAGTTCATGAGAAATTCTCACGACATCACTGTAGCATTGAATTGAGTTCATTAGCAACTCTTACTAAATGACTGTCAGCATCACTTTGAGGTTGTTCGAAACACTTACTACATTACTGTAAGCATCACTGACTTGATTAGCAATTACCACTAAATTACTGTTAGCATCATTTTGAGTTCACATTAGCAATTCTTCCGACATCACTGTCGCAATATTTTGAGGTTCGTAGCAACTTTTACTACATTACTGTCGCATTATTTTGAGGTTTGTAGCAACACTTAATACATGACTGTCAGCATCACTTTGAGGTTATTCGAAAATTTCACTCCATTACTGTTAGCATCATTTTGAGTTCATTAGCAATTCTTATTACATCACTGTCGCATCATTTTGAGATCATTAGCAATTCTTCCGACATCACTGTCGCATTATTTTGAGGTTCGTAGCAACTCTTACTACATGACTGTCACCATCACTTTGAGGTAATTCGAAACACTTTCTACATTACTGTAAGCATCACTGAGTTGATGAGCAACTATCACTACATTACTGTTAGCATCATTTTGAGTTCATTAGCAATTCTTCCGACATCACTGTCGCAATATTTTGAGGTTCGTAGCAACTTTTACTACATTACTGTCGCAATATTTTGAGGTCCGTAGCAACTTTTACTACATTACTGTCGCATTATTTTGAGGTTCGTAGCAACACTTACTACATGACTGTAAGCATCACTTTGAGGTTATTTGAAAGTTTCACTCCATTACTGTTAGCATCATTTTGAGTTCATGAGCAATTCTTACCACATCACTGTCGCATCATTTTGAGATCATTAGCAATTCTTCCGACATCACTGTCGCAATATTTTGAGGTTCGTAGCAACTCTTACTACATTACTGTTGCATTATTTTGAGGTTCGTAGCAACTCTTAGTACATGACTTTCAGCATCACTTTGAGGTTATTCGAAACGGTCACTCCAATACTGTTAGCATCATTTTGAGTTCATGAGAAATTCTCACGACATCACTGTAGCATTGAATTGAGTTCATTAGCAACTCTTACTAAATGACTGTCAGCATCACTTTGAGGTTGTTCGAAACACTTACTACATTACTGTAAGCATCACTGACTTGATTAGCAATTACCACTAAATTACTGTTAGCATCATTTTGAGTTCACATTAGCAATTCTTCCGACATCACTGTCGCAATATTTTGAGGTTCGTAGCAACTTTTACTACATTACTGTCGCATTATTTTGAGGTTTGTAGCAACACTTAATACATGACTGTCAGCATCACTTTGAGGTTATTCGAAAATTTCACTCCATTACTGTTAGCATCATTTTGAGTTCATTAGCAATTCTTATTACATCACTGTCGCATCATTTTGAGATCATTAGCAATTCTTCCGACATCACTGTCGCATTATTTTGAGGTTCGTAGCAACTCTTACTACATGACTGTCACCATCACTTTGAGGTAATTCGAAACACTTTCTACATTACTGTAAGCATCACTGAGTTGATGAGCAACTATCACTACATTACTGTTAGCATCATTTTGAGTTCATTAGCAATTCTTCCGACATCACTGTCGCAATATTTTGAGGTTCGTAGCAACTTTTACTACATTACTGTCGCATTATTTTGAGGTTCGTAGCAACTCTTACGACATGACCGTCAGCATCACTTTGAGGTTATTCGAAAGTTTCACTCCATTACTGTTAGCATCATCTTGAGTTCATTAGCAATTCTTCCGACATCACTGTGGCAATATTTTGAGGTTCGTAGCAACTTTTAGTACAAGACTGTCAGCATCACTTTGAGGTTATTCGAAACGTTCACTCCATTACTGTTAGCATCATTTTGAGTTCATTAGCAATTCTTACCACATCACTGTCGCATCATTTTGAGATCATTAGCAATTCTTCTGACATCACTGTCACATTATTTTGAGGTTCGTAGCAACTCTTACTACATTATTATTGCATTATTTTAAGGTTCGTAGCAACTCTTACGACATTACTGTCAGCATCACTTTGATTTTTATAGCAACTATCACTACATTACTGTTAGCATCATTTTGAGTTCATGAGCAATTCTCACGACATCACTGTAGCATTGAATTGAGTTCATTAGCAACTCTTACTAAATGACTGTCAGCATCACTTTGAGGTTGTTCGAAACTCTTACTACATTACTGTAAGCATCACTGAGTTTCTTAGCAACTATCACTACATTACTGTTAGCATAATCTTGAGTTCATTAGCAATTCTTCCGACATCACTGTCGCAATATTTTGAGGTTTGTAGCAAGTTTTACTACATTACTGTCGCATTATATTGAGTTCATTAGCAACTCTTACTACATGACTGTCAGCATCACTTTGAGGTTATTCGAAACTTTCACTCCATTACTGTTAGCATCATTTTGAGTTCATTAGCAATTCTTACTAAATCACTGTCGCATCATTTTGAGATAATTAGCAGTTCTTCTGACATCACTGTCGCATTATTTTGAGGTTCGTAGCAACTCTTAGTACATGACTGTCAGCATCACTTTGAGGTTGTTCGAAACACTTACTACATTACTTTAAGCATCACTGACTTGATTAGCAATTACCACTAAATTACTGTTAGCATCATTTTGAGTTCATTAGCAATTCTTCCGACATCACTGTCGCAATATTTTGAGGTTAGTAGCAACTTTTACTACATTACTGTCGCATTATTTGGAGGTTTGTAGCAACACTTAATACATGACTGTCAGCATCACTTTGAGGTTATTCGAAAGTTTCACTCCATTACTGTTAGCATCATTTTGAGTTCATTAGCAATTCTTATTACATCACTTTCGCATCATTTTGAGATCATTAGCAATTCTTCCGACATCACTGTCGCATTATTTTGAGGTTCGTAGCAACTCTTACTACATGACTGTCAGCATCACTTTGAGGTAATTCGAAACACTTACTACATTACTGTAAGCATCACTGAGTTGATGAGCAACTATCACTACATTACTGTAAGCATCATTTTGAGTTCAGTAGCAATTCTTCCGACATCACTGTCGCAATATTTTGAGGTTCGTAGCAACTTTTACTACATTACTGTCAGCATCACTTTGAGGTTATTCGAAAGTTTCACTCCATTACTGTTAGCATCATTTTGAGTCAATTAGCAATTCTTCCGACATCACTGTTGCAATATTTTGAGGTACGTAGCAACTTTTACTACATTACTGTCGCATTATTTTGAGGTCCGTAGCAACTCTTAGTACATGACTGTCAGCATCACTTTGAGGTTATTCGAAACGTTCACTCCATTACTGTTAGCATCATTTTGAGTTCATTAGCAATTCTTACTAAATCACTGTCGCATCATTTTGAGATCATTAGCAATTCTTCTGACATCACTGTGACATTATTTTGAGGTTCGTAGGCACTCTTACTACATTATTGTTGCATTATTTTAAGGTTCGTAGCAACTGTCACTACATTACTGTTAGCATCATTTTGAGTTCATGAGCAATTCTCACGACATCACTGTAGCATTGAATCGAGTTCATTAGCAACTCTTACTAAATGACTGTCAGCATCACTTTGAGGTTGTTCGAAACTCTTACTACATTACTGTAAGCATCACTGAGTTTCTTAGCAACTATCACTACATTGCTGTTAGCATCATCTTGAGTTCATTAGCAATTCTTCCGACATCACTGTCGCAATATTTTGAGGTTTGTAGCAAGTTTTACTACATTACTGTCGCATTATATTGAGTTCATTAGCAACTCTTACTACATGACTGTCAGCATCACTTTGAGGTGATTCGAAACTTTCACTCCATGACTGTTAGCATCATTTTGAGTTCATTAGCAATTCTTACTAAATCACTGTCGCATCATTTTGAGATCATTAGCAGTTCTTCTGACATCACTGTCGCATTATTTTGAGGTTCGTAGCAACTCTTAGTACATGACTGTCAGCATCACTTTGAGGTTGTTCGAAACACTTACTACATTACTTTAAGCATCACTGACTTGATTAGCAATTACCACTAAATTACTGTTAGCATCATTTTGAGTTCATTAGCAATTCTTCCGACATCACTGTCGCAATATTTTGAGGTTCGTAGCAACTTTTACTACATTACTGTCGCATTATTTGGAGGTTTGTAGCAACACTTAATACATGACTGTCAGCATCACTTTGAGGTTATTCGAAAGTTTCACTCCATTACTGTTAGCATCATTTTGAGTTCATTAGCAATTCTTATTACATCACTTTCGCATCATTTTGAGATCATTAGCAATTCTTCCGACATCACTGTCGCATTATTTTGAGGTTCGTAGCAACTCTTACTACATGACTGTCAGCATCACTTTGAGGTAATTCGAAACACTTACTACATTACTGTAAGCATCACTTAGTTGATGAGCAACTATCACTACATTACTGTAAGCATCATTTTGAGTTCATTAGCAATTCTTCCGACATCACTGTCGCAATATTTTGAGGTTCGTAGCAACTTTTACTACATTACTGTCAGCATCACTTTGAGGTTATTCGAAAGTTTCACTCCATTACTGTTAGCATCATCTTGAGTTCATTAGCAATTCTTCCGACATCACTGTTGCAATATTTTGAGGTACGTAGCAACTTTTACTACATTACTGTCGCATTATTTTGAGGTCCGTAGCAACTCTTAGTACATGACTGTCAGCATCACTTTGAGGTTATTCGAAACGTTCACTCCATTACTGTTAGCATCATTTTGAGTTCATTTGCAATTCTTACTAAATCACTGTCGCATCATTTTGAGATCATTAGCAATTCTTCTGACATCACTGTAACATTATTTTAAGGTTCGTAGGCACTCTTACTACATTATTGTTGCATTATTTTAAGGTTCGTAGCAACTGTCACTACATTACTGTTAGCATCATTTTGAGTTCATGAGCAATTCTCACGACATCACTGTAGCATTGAATTGAGTTCATTAGCAACTCTTACTAAATGACTGTCAGCATCACTTTGAGGTTGTTCGAAACTCTTACTACATTACTGTAAGCATCACTGAGTTTCTTAGCAACTATCACTACATTACTGTTAGCATCATCTTGAGTTCATTAGCAATTCTTCCGACATCACTGTTGCAATATTTTGAAGTTCGTAGCAACTTTTACTACATTATTGTCGCATTATTTTGAGGTTCGTAGCAACACTTAATACATGACTGTCAGCATCACTTTGAGGTTATTCGAAAGTTTCACTCCATTACTGTTTGCATCATTTTTGGTTCATTAGAATTCTTACTACATCACTGTTGCATCATTTTTAGATCAGTAGCAATTCTTCTGACATCACTGACGCATCATTTTGAGTTCATTAGCAATTCTTATTACATCACTGTCGCATCATTTTGAGGTCCGTAGCAACTCTTAGTACAAGACTGTCAGCATCACTTTGAGGGTATTCGAAACGTTCACTCCATTACTGTTAGCATCATTTTGAGTTCATGAGCAATTCTTACTAAATCACTGTCGCATCATTTTTAGATCTTTAGCAATTCTTCTGACATCACTGTCGCATTATTTTGAGGTTCGTAGCAACTCTTCCTACATGACTGTCAGCATCACTTTGAGGTTATTCGAAAGTTTCACTCCATTACTGTTAGCATCACTGAGTTGATTAGCAACTATCACTACATTACTGTTAGCATCATTTTGAGTTCATTAGCAATTCTTCCGACATCACTGTCGCAATATTTTGAGGTTCGTAGCAACTTTTACTACATTACTGTCAGCATCACTTTAGGGTTATTCGAAAGTTTCAGTCCATTACTGTTAGCATCATCTTGAGTTCATTAGCAATTCTTCCGACATCACTGTCGCAATATTTTAAGGTTCGTAGCAACTTTTACTACATTACTGTCGAATTATTTTGAGGTCCGTAGCAACTCTTAGTACATGACTGTCAGCATCACTTTGAGGTTATTCGAAACGTTCACTCCATTACTGTTAGCATCATTTTGAGTTCATTAGCAATTCTTACTAAATCACTGTCGCATCATTTTGAGATCATTAGCAATTCTTCTGACATCACTGTCGCATTATTTTGAGGTCCATAGCAACTCTTAGTACAAGACTGTCAGCATCACTTTGAGGTTATTCGAAAGTTTCACTCCATTAGTGTTAGCATCATCTTGAGTTCATTAGCAATTCTTCCGACATCACTGTCGCAATATTTTGAGGTTCGTAGAAACTTTTACTACATTACTGTCGCTTTTTTTTTTTAGATTCGTAGCAACTCTTACTACATGACTTTCAGCATCACTTTGAGGTTGTTCGAAACACTTACTACATTACTGTAAGCATCACTGACTTGATTAGCAACTACCACTACATTACTGTTAGCATCATTTGAAGTTCATTAGCAATTCTTCCGACATCACCGTCGGAATATTTTGAGGTTCGTAGCAACTCTTACTACATTATTGTTGCATTATTTTAAGGTTCGTAGCAACTCTTACTACATTACTGTCAGCATCACTTTGAGTTTTTTAGCAACTATCACTACATTACTGTTAGCATCATTTTGAGTTCATTAGCAATTCTTCCGACATCACTGTCGCATTATTTTGAGGTTCGTCGCAACTCTTACTACATGACTGTCAGCATCACTTTGAGGTTGTTCGAAACACTTACGACATTACTGTAAGCATCACTGACTTGATTAGCAACTACCACTACATTACTGTTAGCATCATCTTGAGTTCATTAGCAATTCTTCCGACATCACTGTCGCAATATTTTGAGGTTCGTAGCAACTTTTACTACATTACTGTCGCAATATTTTGAGGTTCGTAGCAACTTTTACTACATTACTGTCGCATTATTTTGAGGTTCGTAGCAACACTTACTACATGACTGTAAGCATCACTTTGAGGTTATTTGAAAGTTTCACTCCATTACTGTTAGCATCATTTTGAGTTCATTAGCAATTCTCACGACATCACTGTAGCATTAAATTGAGTTCATTAGCAACTCTTACTAAATGACTGTCAGCATCACTTTGAGGTTGTTCGAAACTCTTACTACATTACTGTAAGCATCACTGAGTTTCTTAGCAACTATCACTACATTACTGTGAGCATCATTTTGAGTTCATTAGCAATTCTTACTAAATCACTGTCGCATCATTTTAAGATCTTTAGCAATTCTTCCGACATCACTGTCGCAATATTTTGAGGTTCGTAGCAACTTTTACTACATTACTTTCGCATTATTTTGAGGTTCGTAGCAACTCTTACTACATGACTGTCAGCATCACTTTGAGGTTATTCGAAACACTTACGACATTACTGTAAGCATGACTGAGTTGATTAGCAACTATCACTACATTACTGTGAGCATCATTTTGAGTTCATTAGCAATTCTTCCGACATCACTGTCGCAATTTTTTGAGGTTCGTAGCAACTTTTACTACATTACTGTCGCATTATTTTGAGATTCGTAGCAACTCTTAGTACATGACTGTCAGCATCACTTTGAGGTTATTCGAAAGTTTCACTCCATTACTGTTAGCATCATTTTGAGTTCATGAGCAATTCTTACGACATCATTGTCGCAACATTTTGAGATCATTAGCAATTCTTCTGACATCACTGTCACATTATTTTGAGGTTCGTAGCAACTCTTACTACATTATCGTTGCATTATTTTAAGGTTCGTAGCAACTCTTACTACATTACTGTCAGCATCACTTTGAGTTTATTAGCAACTATCACTACATTACTGTTTGGATCATTTTGAGTTCATCAGCAATTCTCACGACATCACTGTAGCATTGAATTGAGTTCATTAGCAACTCGTACGACATGACTGTCAGCATCACTTTGAGGTTGTTCGAAACTCTTACTACATTACTGTAAGCATCACTGAGTTGATTAGCAACTATCACTACATTACTGTTAGCATCATTTTGAGTTCATTAGCAATTCTTCCGACATCACTGTCGCAATATTTTGAGGATCGTAGCAACTTTTACTACATTACTGTCGCATTATTTTGAGGTTCGTAGCAACACTTACTAAATGACTGTCAGCATCACTTTGAGGTTATTCGAAAGTTTCACTCCATTACTGTTAGCATCATTTTGAGTTCATTAGCAATTCTTACTAAATCACTGTAGCATCATTTTGAGATCATTAGCAATTCTTCCGACATCACTGTCGCAATATTTTGAGGTTCGTAGCAACTTTTACTACATTACTGTCGCATTTTTTTTTAGATTCGTAGCAACTCTTACTACATGACTGTCAGCATCACTTTGAGTTTTTTAGCAACTATCACTACATTACTGTTAGCATCATTTTGAGTTTATTAGCAATTCTTCCGACATCACTGTCGCATTATTTTGAGGTTCGTAGCAACTCTTACTACATGACTGTCAGCATCACTTTGAGGTTGTTCGAAACACTTACTACATTACTGTAAGCATCACTGACTTGATTAGCAACTACCACAACATTACTGTTAGCATCATCTTGAGTTCATTAGCATTTCTTCCGACATCACTGTCGCAATATTTTGAGGTTCGTAGCAACTTTTACTACATTACTGTCGCAATATTTTGAGGTTCGTAGCAACTTTTACTACATTACTGTCGCATTATTTTGAGGTTCGTAGCAACACTTACTACATGACTGTAAGCATCACTTTGAGGTTATTTGAAAGTTTCACTCCATTACTGTTAGCATCATTTTGAGTTCATTAGCAATTCTTACTACATCACTGTCGCATCATTTTGAGATCATTAGCAATTCTTCCGACATCACTGTCGCAATATTTTGAGGTTCGTAGCAACTCTTACTACATTACTGTTGCATTATTTTGAGGTTCGTAGCAACTCTTAGTACATGACTTTCAGCATCACTTTGAGGTTATTCGAAACGTTCACTCCATTACTGTTAGCATCATTTTGAGTTGTTGAGCAATTCTCACGACATCACTGTAGCATTAAATTGAGTTCATTAGCAACTCTTACTAAATGACTGTCAGCATCACTTTGAGGTTGGTCGAAACTCTTACTACATTACTGTAAGCATCACTGAGTTTCTTAGCAACTATCACTACATTACTGTTAGCATCATCTTGAGTTCATTAGCAATTCTTCCGACATCACTGTCGCAATATTTTGAGGTTCGTAGCAACTTTTACTACATTACTGTCGCATTGTTTTGAGGTTCGTAGCAACTCTTACTACATGACTGTCAGCATCACTTTGAGGTTATTCGAAAGTTTCACTCCATTACTGTTAGCATCATTTTGAGTTCATTAGCAATTCTTACTACATCACTGTCGCATCATTTTGAGATCATTAGCAATTCTTCTGACACCACTGTCACATTATTTTGAGGTTCGTAGGAACTCTTACTACATTATTTTTGCATTATTTTAAGGTTCTTAGCAACTCTTACTACATTACTGTCAGCATCACTTTGAGTTTATTAGCAACTATCACTACATTACTGTTAGCATCATTTTGAGTTCATGAGCAATTCTCACGACATCACTGTAGCATTGAATTGAGTTCATTAGCAACTCTTACTAAATGACTGTCAGCATCACTTTGAGGTTGTTCGAAACTCTTACTACATTACTGTATGCATCACTGAGTTTCTTAGCAACTATCACTACATTACTGTTAGCATCATTTTGAGTTTATTCGCAATTCTTCCGACATCACTGTCCCATTATTTTGAGGTTCGTAGCAACACTTACTACATGACTGTAAGCATCACTTTGAGGTTATTTGAAAGTTTCACTGCATTACTGTTAGCATCATTTTGAGTTCATTAGCAATTCTTACTACATCATTGTCGCAACATTTTGAGATCATTAGCAATTCTTCTGACATCACTGTCACATTATTTTGAGGTTCGTAGCAACTCTTACTACATTATCGTTGCATTATTTTAAGGTTCGTAGCAACTCTTACTACATTACTGTCAGCATCACTTTGAGTTTATTAGCAACTATCACTACATTACTTTTAGCATCATTTTGAGTTTATTAGCAATTCTTCCGACATCACTGTCCCATTATTTTGAGGTTCTTCGCAACTCTTACTACATGACTGTCAGCATCACTTTGAGGTTGTTCGAAACTCTTACTACATTACTGTAAGCATCACTGAGTTTCTTAGCAACTATCACTACATTACTGTTAGCATCATTTTGAGTTCATTAGCAATTCTTCCGACATCACTGTCGCAATTTTTTGATGTTCGTAGCAACTTTTACTACATTACTGTCGCATTATTTTGAGATTCGTAGCAACTCTTAGTACATGACTGTCAGCATGAGTTTGAGGTTATTCGAAACGTTCACTCCATTACTGTGAGCATCATTTTGAGTTCATGAGAAATTCTTACGACATCACTGTCGCATCATTTTGAGATCATTAGCAATTCTTCCGACATCACTGTCGCATTATTTTGAGGTTCGTAGCAACTCTTACTACAAGACTGTCAGCATCACTTTGAGGTTATTCGAAAGTTTCACTCCATTACTGTTAGCATCATCTTGAGTTCATTAGCAATTCTTCCGACATCACTGTCGGAATATTTTAAGGGTCGTAGCAACTCTTACTACATTACTGTCAGCATCACTTTGAGTTTATTAGGAACTATCACTACATTACTGTTAGCATCATTTTGAGTTGTTGAGCAATTCTTCCGACATCACTGTCGCATCATTTTGAGATCATTAGCAACTCTTACTACATTACTGTCAGCATCACTTTGAGTTTATTAGGAACTATCACTCCATTACTGTTAGCATCATTTTGAGATCATTAGCAATTCTTCTGACATCACTGTCACATTATTTTGAGGTTCGTAGCAACTCTTACTACATTATTGTTGCATTATTTTAAGGTTCCTAGCAACTCTTACTACATTACTGTCATCATCACTTTGAGTTTATTAGCAACTTTCATTACATTACTGTCGCATCATTTTGAGTTCATGAGCAATTCTCACGACATCACTGTAGCATTGAATTGAGTTCATTAGCAACTCTTACTAAATGACTGTCAGCATCACTTTGAGGTTGTTCGAAACTCTTCCTACATTACTGTAAGCATCACTGAGTTGATTAGCAACTATCACTACATTACTGTTAGCATCATTTTGAGTTCATTAGCAATTCTTCCGACATCACTGTCGCAATATTTTGAGGTTCGTAGCAACTTTTACTACATTACTGTCGCATTATTTTGAGGTTCGTAGCAACACTTACGACATGACTGTAAGTATCACTTTGAGGTTATTCGAAAGTTTCACTCCATTACTGTTAGCATCATTTTGAGTTCATTAGCAATTCTTACTACATCACTGTCGCATCATTTTGAGATCATTAGCAATTCTTCCGACATCACTGTCGCAATATTTTGAGGTTCGTAGCAACTCTTACTACATTACTGTTGCATTATTTTAAGGTTCGTAGCAACTCTTACTACATTACTGTCAGCATAACTTTGAGGTTGTTCGAAACTCTTACTACAGTACTGTAAGCATCACTGAGATTCTTAGCAACTATCACTACATTACTGTAGCATTGAATTGAGTTCATTAGCCACTCTTACGACATGACTGTCAGCATCACTTTGAGGTTGTTCGAAACTCTTACTACATTACTGTAAGCATCACTGAGTTTCTTAGCAACTATCACTACATTACTGTTTGCATCATCTTGAGTTCATTAGCAATTCTTCCGACATCACTGTCGCAATATTTTGAGGTTCGTAGCAACTCTTAGTACAAGACTGTCAGTATCACTTTGAGGTTATTCGAAACGTTCACTCCATTACTGTTCGCATCATTTTGAGTTCATGAGCAATTCTTACTAAATCACTGTCGCATCATTTTAAGATCTTTAGCAATTCTTCTGACATCACTGTCGCATTATTTTGAGGTTCATAGCAACTCTTACTACATGACTGTCAGCATCACTTTGAGGTTATTCGAAACACTTACTACATTACTGTAAGCATCACTGACTTGATTAGCAACTATCACTACATTACTGTTAGCATCATTTTGAGTTCATTAGCAGTTCTTCCGACATCACTGTCGCAATATTTTGAGGTTCGTAGCAACTTTTACTACATTACTGTCGCATTGTTTTGAGGTTCGTAGCAACTCTTACTACATGACTGTCAGCATCACTTTGAGGTTATTGGAAACTATCACTCCATTACTGTTAGCATCATTTTGAGTTCATTAGCAATTCTTCTGACATCACTGTCACATTATTTTGAGGTTCGTAGCAACTCTTACTACATTACTGTCAGCATTACTTTGAGTTTATTAGCAACTATCACTACATTACTGTTAGCATCATTTTGAGTTGCTTAGCAATTCTCACGACATCACTGTAGCATTGAACTGAGTTCATTAGCAACTCTTACTAAATGACTGTCAGAATCACTTTGAGGTTGTTCGAAACTCTTACTACATTACTGTATGCATCACTGAGTTTCTTAGCAACTATCACTACATTACTGTTAGCATCATTTTGAGTTCATTAGCAATTCTTACTACATCACTGTCCCATTATTTTGAGGTTCGTAGCAACTTTTACTACATTACTGTCGCCTTATTTTGAGGTTCGTAGCAACTCTTACTACATGACTGTCAGCATCACTTTGAGGTTGTTCGAAACTCTTACTACATTACTGTTAGCATCACTGACTTGATTAGCAACTACCACTACATTACTGTAGCATCATCTTGACTTCATGAGCAATTCTTCCGACATCACTGTCGCAATATTTTGAGGTTCGTAGCAACTTTTACTACATTACTTTCGCATTATTTTGAGGTTCGTAGCAACTTTTACTACATGACTGTCAGCATCACTTTGAGGTTATTCGAAACACTTACTACATTACTGTAAGCATGACTGAGTTGATTAGCAACTATCACTACATTACTGTTAGCATCATTTTGAGTTCATTAGCAATTTTTACAACATCATTGTAGCATTATTTTGAGGTTATTAGCAACTCTTCCTCCATTACTGTCGCATCATTTTGAGATCATTAGCAATTCTTCCGACATCACTGTAGCATTATTTTGAGGTTTTGAGGTACCTTTGTTTGTAACCGATCTGCTGACCAGCGAGACGCCACCACGCACGGCTGTCGGCTCTGTAAAGGAGGGAGAGGAAGTGGAAAGGACGGAGAAGGGTCGGACCAGGTCTACTTCTAGGTGACCACTCACTATCGTCTGCCACACTGCCCCTCACGGTGGGGAGTGTAGCGCCATCCTGCCACAGTACATTTGTTTCATTCTTCTGCTCTTGCACTTTAATTAAAATGGACTTGACTTGAGAATGTTTTGTTTCAAAATATAGATGAATTCCCAGATTTAAAGGTAGCATGAGTATGAAGTTGCACTTGCACCCGGTGGGAAAATGTCCTCTGCATTTGACTCTCACTATGTAGGAGCAGTGGTAGCAGTGTCAGCCTGGGGGCTTGGTCAAGATCAATGACAGGAGTAGCAGACAGGTAATCTCCATAGCATGCATGTTGTTTGAGAGGAGTAAGGGTACACTGTTGGTCTCTCACCTGATGCGCTGTCATCAGCACAAATGATCTGTTCCTAAACATCAAAATCTACCATCCCCCTGATTGTTTTTTACAACTGGAGTACTGGTTAACACTTTAGAAAGCCTTCATTCAGAGCTGTGAAGAACCTTGAACCTGATATCCCAGACATCAAAGTGGGCCACTAACTGGCCAGATGAAGCTATGCGAGGCTGCTGTATTCTGAAGAGCTAAAGTAGCAGCTTCTGAGAGGGATGCTAACCTGGATGTGTTCATCTCCTACTTTAATATCAGCGGCCCAACTTGGAGCTCTGACAGCCTCCAGCTTGTTGTTCCTGTTTCTGCTTCAGTCAACAGGGAACTCCAACCTGCAGTAGAATCTTCAACAACAATGGAATAGAAAAGTGAGGAAGAAAAACTAGAATAAACTTACAAAGCTGAGAAATGTTCATGAAGAAGAAAGGCACACGTTATGATTGAGGCCAGAAACTAAAACTCCACACCAAATGTACTTTGACTTGTAGGATAATGAACTTGAATGTGTTGAAACAGCAGATCAATGAATCCACTACCACACAACAAGATGATGACCCCCTACCACAAGATGGCGTCACAGATCCTGATGCTCTGAGCAGGAAACACCGAGCAAAACATTACAACAAAGCTCCTGTTGTTCCCTCCAGGAAAAACTGTGGCTCTGATGAGAAGAAGGATCCCAGCCTCCTCTGAGGATCCATGGCCGCACCATTGGGTAGAAGGACGAGGGGGTCGGCACCAGGAGGAACCCTGGTGTCTCCGATGCAGGGAAGATGGAGCAGTGAAGAGGCCACATTGTGGCGTCCTAAAGAGGACATTTGGTGGAGCCTGAGACAGCAAACATCACGCCCCCTTCATCAGAAGAACCACAGCACCAGAAGAAAGAATCCCGGCAGTGACGACAGGGAGGATCAGGGTGACCTCCTCACCTCCACCTTTGAACCTTCAAATGAACTTTAAAAAGCTTTAGAGTGGAGAAGGTTTTTAAAACATTTTATTGTTTTTTCCTTTCATTCTCATTTGTGTGATTGTCTGATTTATTAGAAATAAACACTGTCTGCTGGGTTTACATTGACTGTGATTCTCTTTTTGCATGCAAGTTGAAAGTTCTGCCAATAAAAACCACGAGTATTTGAAGACCAAAGGAAGAACCCCCAAAGTCAGGACCCTGAGATCAAAGTGAGCGCTCTGATCTCAGAGGTCTGGGATATTTCCCAACAGCGACCCAAACAGCGACCATCAGTCTCCCACCAATCCTGTACTTGGGTTCAATTTTGCTGTTCCATTTTGAAGCATTCATCCCCTCATTCTGGAGGCTTTAACATGAAAATGAAAATGCTGAGAGACATAAATGCAAATCAGGGTATTTGACCAGAGGTGACATATCTTTAAATGCCTTTCTTGTTATATTTGTTATATATGTTCTGTATGGTTATATTTGTTATGGTTGTGATGGAGTTGATGGTTATTATCTCTGTTTCTTGTGTCTTTGTCTTTGTCGTCTTCCCCTTCGTCCGTCCTGGATTTTTGACCTTGGTTGCAGGAAGCGTGTGACCTCAACTCCTTTTTCTGTGTTGCTGAACGTAGAGCCTTGCTTCATTGTGTTAGCTAAAGTGTGATCCTCCCTGCTAATTCCTTATTTCATTGACTAATTACCCACCAAAAATTAATACCTACTTGCTTTATTTGGCTGAAGTTTAAAAGACCATCATTCTGGTAGCAACAGTCTTTCTGCCTTGTAAACACGCTAAGCTAACGATGGCTTCTCCCTCTTGTTCTCCTCTCTCCTGCTCAGGGTGCCACATGTTTTCTTCCTCCTCTGCCTCCTTTAGTGATACTGATAAGTGTGTTAAATGTAGTTTTTTTTGCTGTGTTGGAGGTGAGGCTTCGCGAGGTTGAATTGGACCTGCAGCGGCTCTGCACCAAAAGCTGCGAGAGCTAGCCAGCCCTCACTAGCTGGTGCAGACCAACTTAGCTTAGCTCCTAGCTTAGGCCCAACTAGCGCTCCCCCAGAAGCTCCCAAGCATCTGGGAGAGCGCCAAGAAAAGTTGGGCCTAAGCTAGGATGTGCTTGCTCATGAAGAATTGTTGGGTGTAAATTCATTTAAGGAGTGTGGAACTGGACCTGTTCTACTTGTAAAGTGTAACTTTTGTTATTTGGTGCTTTACAGGGTGATGACTTGACTTCATTGCAGCTTTGACCTGAGCAGGTGTTCATCCTCATCTCAGTAACAGGGGACACTTTATCACACCAGTGGACAAACATCAGCATTCATCACCCAGCAGCTCCTCTGATCAACAGAACAAGTTAAAGTATTCTGGAGAATGAGGGCATGGATCCCTCTACCGCTCACATGCTAAGCTAGCACTCTACCATTTGAGCTAATTCCCCTGTTAAGGAGCACAGCAGATAATGGAGGTTGACCTTCATCATGGTTGAATGAGCGTCACCAGTTGAAGCTTCTCTGGTTGACCAATGTAATGGAGACCAAGGGTTCCATGACATGAATGATTAATTGAAGGTAGCATTTGTCTTGGTATTAACAGTTTATGTAAATTAGAGGCACACACACATGTTAATGGTCAGGTTTATTGAATCAGCAAACAAGTGAAACATTTGCTATGCCATGTGTTCCAGGGAGGGACCTGGGAAGCACAGGGGGACCGGCCATCCTGCCTGTGGAAAATGAAGACCCCAGTGTCAGTCAGTGGTAATCACTGTGCAAGGCCTGGTATTTAGTGTTGATCTAGTTTGTCTCATGTAAATGTGGGAGTTTCAGTCGTCACGTCAGTCCTCACCTCTTCCTGGTGGTTTCCTTAAAGGGGGTGGAGCCAAAAGGGGAGAGTGGCCCAAGGAAGCTCCTTAAGAGCTGTAGGTGCAAACCTTTGCTCCCAGATGGGGGGGGGGGGGGGGGGTACTGATTGTAGAGCCTGGTTGTGGTTCATTTTATTTGTTCTTTTAGCAGAGCATGGTTTCAATCCATTGACCTCTGGGTTCTGGGCCCAGCTCTCTTCTGCTGAGCCACTCTGCTGGAGCAGGAAAAGAAGAAGGGATCTGAATTTCAAATGTTTCACATTGATAGGCTCCAGCCCACCCCCCTCACCCCTCCCACACACACAACCCTAAACAGGATAAGTGGAAGAAAATGGATGGATGGATGTTTCCCAGTTTGGTCATGACATTCCCTTTTTTTAACCTGTCCTGTTCAGGAAATGGAAATGGAAATTTAGCTGCTATGTTGAATCAGAAAAACCTTTTGAAGTCTACTTTTGCTTCAGTCAGAAAGTGGACTGTTGTTAACTCTCACAATGGTTGGTGATTGTGGAGGAAGACAAAATCCTTATGAACCTCTTTTTAACAGACACACATTTCTAAAGACACTGGTTCATTTTATTTTTCTTCTTCTAGCAGAGGATGGTTTTGATCCATCGACCTCTGGGTTCTGGGTCCAGCACGCTTCCTCTGCACCACTCTGCTCTACCATTGACTGAACAGTCCTTGTTTTAGGACAGCATTCTCTGTCTTTGTCTCTGCCCTGCTCTCCTGCTCTCTTTCCCCACAACCAGTCAAAGCAGACGTCCGTCCCCACTGATCCTGGATCTGCTCGACGTTCCTGCCTGTTGAAAGGAAGGTTTTCATCACCACTGTTGCAGGATGTGCTGCTGGTGGAGAATTGTTGGGTGTAGGTTCATTGAAGCAGTTTGGTGCTGGACCTGCTCTACTTGGAAAGAGTCATGAGAGAACTTTGTTGAGACTTGACTTGACACACACACACACACACACACACACACACACACACACAATCCTAAACAGGATAAGTGGAAGAAAATGGATGGATGGATGTTTCCCAATGTGGCTCTGCAGCAGGAGGTCTTGTAGAAACAGGGACTGACCTGACACCAGCTCCCTCTGGAACAATGGTTCATTCATTCATCGGTGCCAGGAGGCCTAAAAACACACAAAACACCAATTCAATCCAGGACCTTGGAGCCTGAACTGAAACTCCATCACACGGTGGCTCTGCTGGGGCTCCCACAGGTGAGTGAGGCTGAGCTCCAGTCTGCTCTGAGGAGGCAGCAGACATCTGCACCACTCAGAGGTTTGGTTGGTGTCTTTGACAAAATCCCAACAAACTCAAATCCTGTTGAAGCAGGAAGTTCTAGTTGAACTCTCACCCACGTCACATGACCAAGAAAACCTCCTCTTTCATTCAGACCAGAACAGACAAACATAGAAACATTGACACGACAGGTGGGCACCGTCAACTTAAAGCACGTTAAAATGGCAAAATATGAGGCCATGCATGCATTTATTATGCAAAATATTTGATACTTTATTGATAATAAGGATTCCAAGAAACATTCTGAAACCAGGCCGACCTGCGCCGTGTGCTAGCCTATGGAAACAAACAGACCCAGAATCACATATAGAGGTTCAGGTTCTGGATGGTTCCTGCAGTAATTGAAGCAGTTAAAGGCATATATATCCAAGTGTGTGTGTGTGTGTGTGTGTGTGTGTGTCAAAAACTGACCCACTTCTTTTGCCAACATGAGCCCACAGTGGTGGTGTCTCTAAAGAGGTGGAGCTCTGTCCTTCACCTGCTAGGTTCCAGCAGGCAGCTCAGGTCTAGTTTTCTTCACTGAGCCTCCATGATGAGTTTCCTCTGAGAAGTTCTTGTCCAAGGTCCCAGCTGGTAAAACCATTGTCACCAGTGATACTGGGACCCTGCAGTCCAGTGGTCTTATCAGGACCACACTGGACCTGCCGTCTTTGTTTGTTGTGTTGTTGTGCAATGTGAGAGAACGTGACAGACCATTTTATACCAAAGAAAGGCTGTGTGTGTGTGTGTGTGTGTGTGTGTGTGTGTGTGTGTGTGTGTGTGTAACCATGTTAAACTCTTTTAAATAAATGTTTCAGCCTGCTATTATTTGGATGCTGTATGATTCCTGCAACCCCAGACTAACTCAGGTGTTCGTACTGCAACCTAAAGTATGGTGATGAGGAGAATGATGAACAATCCACAAGGTGATCAGAAAATAAGAAATGGATTCAGGAACAACAAACCCATCTCTGAACATGTGATTGAAACATGTGAGTGGGACTGGCAGAACCTGGCTTTACCTCAAAGTGTCTCATCCAGAGATCTGTGACAGGCGTCTGCTGTGGAGGGTCAGTCTGTCCGTCCACATTCAGATCATCGATGCAGCGACTCTGCTAGGATCAAACTACTCAGGATGAAACAGACCAATGTTGACATCAAGTAGCAACTCAGCAGCTGATCAACAGAGTCCTCAGCACCAGTAGAGCCTGGTCCTGGTCCCTGGGGGGCTCCAACCACCAGCCTCTCTGTTAACAGCCGAGCGCCACAGAGACTCTGAGTCTCCTGCTGTTCATGAAGAGTTTTCAGGCTAAATTCAGTGTGTGAGGTCCACACTGCACATTTGAGGGACCATGAAGGACAGAGGAGAGTCTGACTGTCATGGTGAAAGCCTTCAGCACTAGAACTGAAACAGCCCCCACCATCTTAACCCCCCCAAGACCAAACATCATCGTCCAGCCTCCAACCAGAGGTCCATCAGTTATCATGGAGCCACAGGTGGAGTCTGGATTCTTTTTTAGAATGAGACGGCAATGACAGTCCTGCAGAGTGACATCACTGACATGAATGGATGACTTCAGTCACATGACTGGATGACTTCAGTCACATGACTTCAGTGCCAAACAGTGCACACTGGTGCCGACCAGTCAAAACCACCTCAGACTGTATCATTCTATATGCTTGGCTGTAGTGTGTGTGTGTGTGTGTGTGTGTTTTTAAAAAGGCAAAAAAGTCTTTTTTTCAGCAACAGAACTTTAATACAAACACAAAATGAAAAGCAGAACAAGCCAGAACCCAAAATATGGATTTACAGAGGAAGCGTGCTGGGCCCAGAACCCAGAGGTGGATGGATCAAAACCATCCTCTGCTAAAAGAAGGGAACAAAATAAACCTGGTTGTTTTGAAATGTGAATCTGTTGAAGAGGGTGGAAATGGTGAGGGAGTCAGTTGTTCCTTTTGTTTTATGACAGAGACCTCATTGTGAACTAAATCATTTTAATTCTTTACTTGAAGATTCACGCTTTTTCGCTCAAAATGTTTGACAACTTCCTCCATGCTGGCGCCCCATCACACACAACAGGTGCACTTGTCCTCTTTTCACCTCTGACCCTCAAACATTCACAGTCTTCCAGTGAACGTCCAATTGTCCTCTGAAAGAAGAGATGAATCTTTCCCTGCTGAGACTCCTGATCTCTGACTGTCACTAGCATGTGCTAGCAGAATACAGCACTCCTTCTTCATGATCTGTCTTTGTCTCTGACCAGCTCTCCTGCTCTCTTTCCTCCTACCAGTCAAAGCAGACATCTTCACCTACTGATCTTGGATCTGCTGCCCGTTCCTGCCTGGTAAAAGAAGGAACCAGCACCTGGTTCTCCAGGCTGAATGAACTCCAGGACGTTGGCCAGCCATGTCAGTTGAAACCTTATTTGTCCTAATAGAGAAAAAATAAGTCTGATTGTTAATGAAAGATGTCATCATGGCTTTGAAACTGTGGTTGGGGACCAGCCAACATGAGCACATTCATGGAAGAATAGCAGTAAAAACAGGAAGTGTCAGTTAGCAAGTACTCACCAGTCTGTCACTATCATACTTGATTCTAGTGGAACAAAATGGCTGCTGCTGACTGTGCTGCCTGGTGGTGGATCACTCTTCACCATCCTCTCAGGCCTTGATGGAACCAAAAAGGCCAGTTCCTGGAGAAGATCTTCTAGGGGTCCAGGTTAAAGGGGTGCCCCAGCTGGCACCAGGCGCTGACCCAGGTCCTGCATGGGAGATACTGTCAGTTCTGTTCTGCCCTGCTCACAACCACAGGCTGGTGTTGAGGCCTGCAGCAACCAGGGCCCCAGTCACCAAGAGTATAAAGGCTGGTCATTGTGGCAGTGGGAGGAGTCAAAATGAAGACAGACCAATGTGAGCAGGACGTTCCTGGAGAAGTCAGAAGAACTTGACCATGTTTCCTACAGTACCCAGGAGGCCTGGTAGTTGTTGAAGGAAGCTCCAAAAGCAAAGAGCAGACAGCAGGACATCAAAAGAAAAGATCCAGACACTAAAACTACAAGTAGAAACAAGAAGAAATCCTAAAAGTTTTGTAAAGATACTACAAGGTTGGATATACATTATTATATACACTACTATTCTCATTGACTCCTAAAGAGGGACAGGAAACATTAGAATGTGGATCAGATCAGCTGATTTCAGTGTTGAGTCCATCCCTCCATCCACTTTCTGTTCTTATCCTTTAAGGGTCATGGGGGGGGGGGGGGGGCGATCCCAGGTGACATTGTTCAAGAGGCAGGGTTCACCCTGGACAGGTCACCAGTCCATCAGGACAAATGAGGTGGTCGGTATCATGCAACCTAAACTAAAACATTAGTCAGATCAAATTCAGATTAAAGCAAGAGTCTCCAGATCAAAGCCAGAATTCCTGATGATGTCATCAGGGCTTTGACAGTAGCTAGAATTCTGTCTTTGATCTCAGGAGGACATGAAAGAAACACAATTTAGAAAAGTATATGAGACCACGGCAGCATGATGGTTTAGGGGTCAGCACTGTGGCCTCACAGCAAGAAGGTTCTGGATTTGAGTCCAGGCTCGGGTGCAGAATCTGCATGTTCTCCCCGTGCATGCGTGGGTTCTCTCTGGGTACTCCGGCTTCTTCCGACCGTCCAAAGACATGTAATTTGGGATGAGGCTGATTGGACACTCTAAATTGACTGTAGATGTGAGTGTGAATGGTTTTGGCGACCTGTCCAGGGTGAACCCCGCCTCTGGCCTGTAGATGCTGGGATAGGCTCCAGCCCCCCCCTCGACCATTAATGTAGGTCTTTTGTTAATTGCATGCGACATGAAATTATTATTGGTCACTTTTCTAGCAACAGTCTCACAGTGGCAAGACAAGAACACTTCTACTTTTAATGTTGACAGTTTGTTCAACACTAAACTTCATCCAGTACCATGTTGTCAAACACTGGAACCTCCACAGCACCTGAACAGGGACTTGAACCCTGGACCCTCAGATTAAAAGTCTGATGCTCTACCGTCTGAGCTCCTCAGGCTCTTTCTACAGCATTGAGACAGGAACAGAAACACCTGTGAAGGTCAAACTGATGCTTTCTTGACTTGTTCAGTCCTCCATGTTGAAGTCCACCATGCTTTTGATTGGCTCTGATTCTCTGTGGCAAAATCCAACAAGAGGCTCCAAAAATGTCCTGAATGTCACAAGAATGCACAGGACAAGATGTTAGTTTCCTTCATGTCTGCAGTTCCTCCACTGGAAAGTAAAGTCAATGCTGCTCCTCTGCTGAAACCTGGGATCGGACCAGGGACCTTTAGATCTTCAGTTTAAGGCTCTCCCAACTAAGCTGGTTCAGTTCTGAGGGAGGGCCCTGCTTCTCTCATTTATAATCTCTTCCACTCTCACTAGAACTTAGAGAGGATTGGAGCTTCTGAAGTCCTGACACAAATCAAACCAGGGACTTTGAACTACACAGTGAAGGAGTTGGTCATCAAGGTCGATGGCAGCTTATTAAGTTCTAGCTTTGATCAAATATAAGAAATGTAAATGAATTCAACATTGATTGCATTTCCCTCCTTTCTTTGGTGCAAGGAACTGAGGACTGGAGCTCTAAGTTTTCCAGTTCCTACATCAGTGAATGGACTTTCTGTGCTGCAAGGAGCCAAAGCTACTAAGGAGGATTACAGTTTGTCCTTGCAGGAGTCAGTGACTTAATAGAGTCTAACTAAGGGTTGAACCTGAATGAGACAGTCACCCTTCAACATGGGGCCATGGTAGAGTGAACCAAGAACACTACAATGGGGGTGAGAGTGGAGCCATGATGGACTCACAGTTCATCACCTCCACCATCATGTGGACCACCTGATCACCTCTCCCTCAACCTCTAAATAACTCATTCCCTGACCGGGAATCGAACCCGGGCCGCGGCGGTGAGAGCGCCGAATCCTAGCCACTAGACCATCAGGGACCACACTGAGCTCTCCAACAACAGAGACTATAGACAATGACTCAAGAACACAGGACTCTGTGGTCTCAGCTTGAGATGCAGAGGGTCCACCAAGACCACCAGACACCTCAGCCCCCTAAAGACAGTCCACCCGCAGGATCAGCTTCTATCACTCAGTGGTCCAGAACCATTATGGAGCCTGATCAGGAATGTGAGCAAAGCTCTTGGAACAGGCCTGCTGCCAATACAACTAAGATCCTGCAGGTCACTAGAAACTCCAGTGTCCAGCTGACAAGTGGACGTTCCTCTGATCTGTGGTGGTGCTGAGTTTAGCAAACATCTCCAACAAGAAGACGAAGGAGGCCATCAACTCCTCCAAGCTCAACATCTATACTGGCTTTACTGGGAGATCAGGAGGTCAAAGCAGACCTTCCCCCTCCACCTCAGATGGTTTCTACTCACAGAGATGAGGGACCAGTTCAAACCAACTCCCTGGAGCTCCCTTAAGCCATTGTCCCCCTCAGCTAATATCTGGATCTGGACCTGCACCGGTGCTGACTTGTGTCTTGAGTCCCCAGAGTTTGTTGAACCAGAGAAGCTTCAACTGGTGGCGGTCGTACAACCAAGCGTGAAGGTGAGCCTGCATTGTCTGATCTGGAGCTAACAGGAATTAGCAAGTTAGCAACATTTCTAGAGTTGCTGCTAAGTTGAATTTGAATTTATTTGTTGAAAGGTTCCAGTTTCTATGAGGTCAGGGAAGATTGGTGTGGATCGAAAGGTCCCTGGTTGGATTCCCACCTCTCACAGAGGACCTGATGCTTCACGTGAGCTGTGGGATTGGTCTTTACTGCTGAGACAGAAAGAATCCTCCCACATTGGCTTCTTTTAACTGTCAACATTGGTTTGGCTCATTGGAACATTTTCAAACCCTCGTTGCTCAGATTTTACATGAATTTGATCATGACTTTAGACAAATGTTCTGTTTATTAATTAAATAATCACTTCAGTTATGAATTTAGTGACTCAACCAGACTTGGTCCATGACAAAAGTCAGTCTGGTTATTATTCAGTTTCCAGTCAGTAGGGACACACACACACACACACACACACACACACACACACACACACACAGCCTGTCTTCAGTATAAAATGGTCTGTCACGTTCTCTCACGTTGGAAGATTTCTCTGACTCCATTGTGAATACAGAGATTCTTCATCTGCCACCTGAGTCTTGATCCATTGATTCCTCTGATCCACCTTTTTTGCTCCAACAAGGCTGACATGGATCAGGTGGGTCCATGTCATCCAATCAGGATGACCCAGTCATGTGACTGAAGGAGCTGAGAGCTTCGAAACATCATGGGTGATGGTGTCTTCCACTGTAGTCAGCAGCCACAACTCCTCTATCAACACCTGTCAGAGACCTGCTGGAGGCCCCACTGAGGTTTGAACTGGGATCACTGGATTCACAGTCCAGAGTGCTCACCATTCCACCATGGAACCATCAAAGATGAAACGTGTGAGACAAAGTATGGCACTAATCATGTATGAGTGACTGCAGTGGTTTTCTGGATCTAATTTCCACAAACAAATGATAATTTGGGGAAAGGTCTGACAAAGTCTGACAAACCTACCCTGATTTTTTCAAAAAAAAAAAGGATGATTTTTAGACAGTGACATAGGGCAGAGTTGAGTTCATGGCAGTAAGAAATGATTTTCATTTTTCTAAAGGACAAGAAATGAACCAGAACATTAGAACCACGTAACATCTCTTGATCAGTTTGTTACATGGGACACATTCCAGACAGGAAGGTCCCACCAAGACTTGAACTGGGATCACTGGATCCAGAGTTCTCACCCTTCCACCATGGAACCAAACACAAGGAGGAGGCTCCTCTAAATACCACTTGACATCACCTGCAATCAACCTGTTGCTATTTGGAGGTTCATCTTGCTCTTGTTCCAGACTACATTGTCAAAAGGATCATGAACCACAAGGAAATCATGGAACTCCAGATTGATTCAGGACTTTCTAACTCCATCGTATGACCTGGGAGCAAAGACTGGCCAGGCCTTCCTTAATTTATCAGTTAATTACTGCTTCAACAAATATGCCACTTAATTAAGTTACCAGAATTTCTCTCATTGAAAAACCCACCAGCCTGATTTCTTGACATGACATGAAAAATTCTCCAAGAACCCACAGTTGGGTGGAAAGATACCAGGTTAACCAGGAGGAGTCCTGTTCCTGAACCATGGATGGAACAAAGTCCACTGGAAAACTCAGCAGTTCCTGAGTGCCAGATCCATCCGGGAGCTTGGGTCTCCCCTTGACTGTGGTGATCCATGAGATCAAGGAGGACAGAGGAAAGAAGGATCCTGTTGGAGATCTCCTCCCTTCTTCCTCCACTTCACTACTACTTGGATGTCAGGAATATGAGGTACTTTACTCAAATGAGGTACTAGGAGTTTCCTGTTTGACAAGAAGGAAGTCAGAGGTTCATACCTCACTTGTTGGTGGTGCCCTCAACCTGCTGAGAGCATCACTTAGTTCTCTACAGAGAAACATGGCAGCTCTGCTGAAGGCTGCAGGAAACCTGCTGGAACTGAGACTTGGACTCAGGTCACTGGATTCAAAGTCCAGGGTGCAAACAGGTCCACCAGGGCATCTGTGCTTTACTTACCGTGTAAAAAGGACCACAGTGGTCGTCTGGTTTTAATTTAACAAACAAATACGGTTGAAAACTTTGAGACAGTGACACAGGGGTCTTTTTTGAAGGGCCATGGGATGGGAAATATTCCAGACCTCTGAGGTCAGAGCGCTCACTTTGATCTCAGGGTCAGTGGTTAGTGGCCCACTTTGATGTCTGGGATATCAGGTTCAAGGTTCTTCACAGCTCTGAATGAAGGCTTTCTAAAGTGTTAACCAGTACTCGAGTTGTAAAAAAAAATCAGGGGGGATGGTAGATTTTGATGTTTAGGAACAGATCATTTGTGCTGATGACAGCGCATCAGGTGAGAGACCAACAGTGTACCCTTACTCCTCTCAAACAACAAGCATGCTATGGATATTACCTGTCTGCTACTCCTGTCATTGATCTTGACCAAGCCCCCAGGCTGACACTGCTACCACTGCTCCTACATAGTTAGAGTCAAATGCAGAGGACATTTTCCCACCGGGTGCAAGTGCAACTTCATACTCATGCTACCTATAAATCTGCTAATTCATCTATATTTTGAAACAAAACATTCTCAAGTCAAGTCCATTTTAATTAAAGTGCAAGAGCAAAAGAATGAAACAAATGTACTTTGGCAGGATAGCGCTACACTCCCCACCGTGAGGGGCAGTGTGGCAGACGATAGTGAGTGGTCACCTAGCAGTAGACCTGGTCCGACCCTTCTCCGTCCTTTCCACTTCCTCTCCCTCCTTTACGGAGCCGACAGCCGTGCGTGGTGGCGTCTCGCTGGTCAGCAGATCGGTTACAAACAAAGGTATGCATGCTTGCTCTGCTCCATTATTCTGTGTCATGGGCCCCCTGTTTACTCCAGTTTTGCTCCGTCCGGCGGTGTGGTGTTACCGGGAGCTGGGCTGTCTCCCTTGGGCCGGTGTGTGCGTGGTGCGCTTTCTGTGGGTAAGACGCGTAGTTGTCTGCCTTTCATATCAAGCTGCCGATGATCTTCCGGCCATCGTTTGTGTAGTCTGGGCTGCGGGCTTCCTCCTCCTGCCTCGTCTGACGCCACGATTCTGCTCTCCGGTAGGAAATGTTTATGCTTACAGTAATGTTGTGAAAGTTTCGAACTCCCTCAAAATGATGCTACAGTCATGTAGAAAGAGTTGCTACGAACCTAAAAATGATGCGACAGTGATGTAGTAAGAATTGCTCATGGAGTCAAAATGATGCTAACAGTAATGGAGTGATAGTTGCTAATAAACTCAGTGATGCTTACAGTAATGTAGTAAGTGTTTCGAACTCCCTCAAAATGATGCTGACAGTCATGTAGTAAGAGTTGCTACGAACCTTAAAATAATGCGACAGTGATGTCGGAAGAATTGCTCATGATCTCAAAATTATACGATTGCTGATTCGGCTCATAACGGACGCTGCTCCCAGTAACGGCGGTTAAAGCCGTGCACTACGGCCTTTATAAGAGCCTCAACGTGGACCAAGAGAGGGCATCCCGACCCTCATCGGCGCTGAGCCATCCCCCTTGGAGACTGGTTTTTATAAGAGGGGCAGACATTTCCTTAATTACTTGAGTTTATTCCTTTTCTATTTGTTATTTCTTTCTTTGAATTATTACTGTTAGTTTTTGTGGGTTACATTTGATTTATTGTTTAGAACCCTTATTATTATTATTATTATTATTATTATTATTATTATTATTATTATTGCCTTTTGCTCCCCATTTTGATCATTTGGATTTAAAACAGTTTCTGTTGGGTTATTTGGGGTAGCTATATTTGGTTCGTGTGTGAGGGTTGCCTTGATTTCATGTTTTTGATGGTGTTCTTTTCTTTTCTTTGACAGGTGTTGAGGGCCCAGAGCGGCAGCGGTCCCCCTGGTGGTGGTTCCTTATTCATGTTTTTTTGGTTTGCTGTGTCACGGGCGCAGTGTAGCTTTTTTGGATCCCTCCCCTTTTCGTTACCGCTGTCGTGGTAAGCCCAAGTCCTGTCCCCTTTTCCTTTCGGTAATTCCTCTTGCACTCCTTATTATATCCATTGGTATTCATTTAGTCTGTTGCTCATTTTAAACTATTTTTCTAATAAAAGTATTTTATAATTGGATATCACGATCCTTTCCTGTTGTATCTCTCGAACTGTGTGCCTTTGTTCAAATTGAAGCCTGGTCATTTTGAAATTTTGTTTATATCCTGGGGTGAAAGCCCCCAGGTGGCGTTGTCGGCAACTGTTCCCCACTGCTCGCCTTGCCACACTACGAACCTCAAAATAATGCGACAGTGATGTAGTAAGAATGGCTAATGAACTCAAAATGATGCTTACAGTAATGTAGTAACTCTTGCTACGAACCTCAAAATAATGCGACAGTGATGTCGGAAGAATTGCTAATGATCTAAAAATGATGCCGACAGTAATGTGAAGGTTTCGAATAACCTCAAAGTGATGCTGACAGTCATGTGGTAAGAATTGCTAATGAACTCAAAATGATGCTAAAAGTAATGTCGTGAGAGTTGCTAATAAACTCAGTGATGCTTAAAGTAATGTAGTAAGTGTTTCGAACTCCCTCAAAATGATGCTGACAGTCAGGTAGTAAGAGTTGCTACTAACCTCAAAATAATGCGACAGTGATGTCAGAAGAATTGCTAATAAACTCAAAATGATGCGAACAGTAATGTAGCAAGTGTTATGAAAAACCTCAAAGTGATGCTGAATGTCATGTAGTAAGAGTTGCTACGAACCTCAAAACAATGCAACAGTGATTTCAGAAGAATTGCGAATGATCTCAAAATGATGCGACAGTGATGTCGTAAGAATTGCTAATGAACTCAAAATGATGCTAACAGTAATGTAGTGATAGTTGCTAATAAACTCAGTGATGCTTACAGTAATGCTGTAAGTGTTGCTACGAACCACAAAAGTGTAATGTAGTGTAGTGTAGTGAGAATTGCTAATGAACTCAACATGATGCTAACAGTAATGTAGTGAAAGTTTCGAATAACCTCAAAGTGATGCTGACAGTCATGTGGTTAGAGTTGCGAGTAACCTAAAAATGATGCTGACAGTAATGTAGTAAGATTTGCTAATAACCTCAAAATAATGCGACAGTGATGTCGGAAGAATTGCTAATAAATTCAAAATGATGCTAACAGTAATGTAGTGATAGTTGCTAATAAACTCAGTGATGCTTACAGTAATGTAGTAAGTGTTTCGAACTCCCTCAAAATGATGCTGACAGTCAGGTAGTAAGAGTTGCTACTAACCTCAAAATAATGCGACAGTGATGTCAGAAGAATTGCTAATAAACTCAAAATGATGCTAACAGTAATGTAGCAAGTGTTATGAAAAACCTCAAAGTGATGCTGAATGTCATGTAGAAAGAGTTGCTACGAACCTCAAAAAAATGCGACAGTGATGTCGGAAGAATTGCTAAAGATCTCAAAATGATGCGACAGTAATGGAGTAAGAATTGCTAATGTACTCAAAATGATGCTAACCGTCATGTAGTGAAAGTTTCGAATAACCTCAAAGTGATGTTGACAGTCATGTTGTTAGAGTTTCGAGTAACCTAAAAATGATGAGGAAAGTAATGTAGTAAGAGTTGCTAATAACCTCAAAACAATGCGATAGTGATTTCAGAAGAATTGCTAATGATCTCAAAATGATGCGACAGTGATGTCGTAAGAATTGCTAATGAACTAAAAAAGATGCTAAAAGTAATGTAGTGAAGGTTTCGAATAACCTCAAATTGATGTTGACAGTCATGTTGTTAGAGTTTCGAGTAACCTAAAAATGATGCGGACAGTAATGTAGTAAGAGTTGCGAATAACCTCAAAATAATGCGACAGTGATGTCTGAAGAATTGCTAATGATCTCAAAATGATGCGACAGTGATGTCGTAAGAATTGCTAATGAAGTCAAAATAATGCTAACAGTAATGTAGTGATAGTTGCTAATAACCTCAAAATGATGCTTACAGTGATGTAGTGATAGTTACTAATAAACTCAAAATAATGCGACAGTGATGTAGTAAGAGTTGCTAATAACCTCAAAATAATGCGACAGTGATGTCGGAAGAATTGCTAATGATCTAAAAATGATGCGACAGTGATGTCGTAAGAATTGCTAATGAACTCAAAATGATGCTGACGGTAATGTAGGAAGAGTTGAAACTAACCTCAAAATAGTGCAACAATTATTTCGGAAGAATTGCTAATGAACTCAAAATGATGCTAACAGTAATGTAGTCATAGTTGCTCATGATCTCAAAGTGATGCTGAAAGTAATGTAGTGAGAGTTGCTACGAACCAAAAAATAATGCGCCAGTGATGTCGTCAGAATTGCTAATGAACTAAAAATGATGCTGATGGTAATGTAGTGAAAGTTTCAAATAACCTCAAAGTGATGCTGACAGTCATGTGGTTAGAGTTGCAAGTAACCTAAAAATGATGCTGACAGTAATGTAGTAAGAGTTGCTAATAACCTCAAAATAATGTGACAGTGATGTCGTAAGAATTGCGAATAAACTCAAAATGATACTAACAGCAATGTAGTGAGTGTTTTGAACAACCTCAAAGTGATTCTGACAGTCATGTAGTTAGAGTTGCTACTAACCTCAAAATAATACAACAGTAATGTAGCAAGCGTTGCTACGAACCTCAAAATAATGCGACAGTGATGTCGGAAGAATTGCTAATGATCTAAAAATGATGCTACAGTGATGTAATGAGAGTTGCTACTAACCTCAAAATGATGCTGAAAGTGATGTATTGAGAGTTGCTAAAAACCTCAAAATGATGCTACAGTGATGTAATGAGAGTAGCTACAAATGTCAAAATGATGCGACAGTCATGTAATGAGAGTTGCAACGATCCTCAAAATGATGCTACAGTGATGTGGTGAGAGTTGCTACTTACCTAAGAAATGATGCTACAGTGATGTGGTGAGAGTTGCTACGAACCTCAAAATGATGCTACAGTAATGTCGTGAGAGTTGCGACTATCCTCAAAATGATGCGACAGTGATGTAATGAGAGTTGCTACAAATGTCCAAATGATGCTGGAGTGATGTAATGAGAGTTGCTACGAATCTCAAAATGATGCTAAAGTAATGTCATGAGAGTTGCGACTATCCTCAAAATGATGCAACAGTGATGTAGTGAGAGTTGCGACTGTCCTCAAAATGATGCAACAATGATGTAGTGAGAGTTGCTACAAACCTAAGAAGTGATGCTCCAGTGATGTGGTGAGAGTTGATAGTAATTTCAAAATAATGCTAAAGCGGTGTAATGAGAGTTGCAACTTCCCTAAGAAATAATACTACAGTGATGTGGTGAGAGTTGCTACGAACCTCAAAATGATGCTACAGTGATGTAATGAGGGTTGCTATTTACCTAAGAAATGATGCTACAGTGATGTGGTGAGAGTTGCTACGAACCTCAAAATGATGTGACAATGATGTAGTGAGAGTTGCTACGAACCTAAGAAGTGATGCTACAGTGATGTCATGAGAGTTGCTACTCATCTCAAAATCATGGTACAGTAATGTCGTGAGAGTTGCTACGAACCTCAAAATGATGCTACAGTGATGTAGTGAGAGTTGCTACGAACGTAAGAAATGATGCTACAGTGATGTACTGAGAGTTGCTACAAATGTCCAAATGATGCTAGAGTGATGTAATGAGAGTTGCTACTTACCTAAGAAATAATGCGACAGTGATGTAATGAGAGTTGCTACGAATCTCAAAATGATGCTACAGTAATGTCAAGAGAGTTGCGACTATCCTCAAAATGATGCGACAGTGATGTAGTGAGATTTGCTACGATCCTTAAAATGAGGTGGCGGTGATGTGGTGAGAGTTGATACTAATCTCAAAATGATGCTGACAGTGATGTGGTGAGAGTTGATAGTAATTTCAAAATCACGCTAAAGTGATGTAATGAGAGTTGCTACTTTCCGACGAATTGATGCTACAGTGATGTGGTGAGGGTTGCGACGAACATCAAAATCATGCTACAGTGATGTAGTGAGAGTTGCTACGAATCTCAAAATGATGCTACAGTAATGTCGTGAGAGTTGCGACTATCCTCAAAATGATGCAACAGTGATGTAGTGAGAGTTGCTACAATCCTCAAAATGATGCGATAGTGATGTGGTGAGAGGTGCTACGATCCTTAAAATGAGGTGGCAGTGATGTGGTGAGAGTTGATACTAATCTCAAAATGATGCTGACAGTGATGTAGTGAGAGTTGCGACAAACCTAAGAAGTGATGCTACAGTGATGTAGTGAGAGTTGCTACGAACCGCAAAATGATGCTCCAGTGATATAATGAGGGTTGCTATTTACCTAAGAAATGATGCTACAGTGATGTGGTGAGAGTTGCTACGAATTTCAAAATGATTCTACAGTGATATAATGAGAGTTGCTACAAACCTAAGAAATGATGCGACAGTGATGTGGTGAGAGTTGCTACGAACCTCAAAATGATGCTACAGTGATGTGGTGAGAGTTGCTACGAATCTCAAAATGATGCCACAGTGATGTAGTGAGAGTTGCTACGAACCTCAAAATGATGCGACAGTGATGTGGTGAGAGTTGCTACGAACCTCAAAATGATGCGACAGTGATGTAGTGAGAGTTGCTACGAACCTAAGAAGTGATGCTACAGTGATGTAATGAGAGTTGCTACTAATCTCAAAATCATGCTACAGTAATGTCGTGAGAGTTGCTACGAATCTCAAAATGATGCTAAAGTGATGTAATGAGAGTTGCTACAAACCGAAGAAGTGATGCTACAGTGATGTGGTGAGAGTTGATAGTAATTTCAAAATAATGCTAAAGCGGTGTAATGAGAGTTGCTACTTCCCTAAGAAATGATGCTACAATGATGTAGTGAGAGTTGCTACGAACCGCAAAATGATGCTACAGTGATGTGGTGAGAGTTGCTACGAACCTCAAAATGATGCGACAGTGATGTGGTGAGAGTTGCTACGAACCGCAAAATGATACTACAGTGATATAATGAGGGTTGCTATTTACCTAAGAAATGATGCTACAGTGATGTGGTGAGAGTTGCTACGAACCTCAAAATGATGCTACAGTGATGTAATGAGGGTTGCTATTTACCTAAGAAATTATGCTACAGTGATGTGGTGAGAGTTGCTACGAACCGCAAAATGATGCTACAGTGATATAATGAGGGTTGCTATTTACCTAAGAAATGATGCTACAGTGATGTGGTGAGAGTTGCTAAAAAACCTAAAAAGTGATGCTACAGTGATGTGGTGAGAGTTGATAGTAATTTCAAAATAATGCTAAAGCGGTGTAATGAGAGTTGCTACTTCCCTAAGAGATGATGCGACAGTGATGTGGTGAGAGTTGCTACGAACCTCAAAATGATGCTACAGTGATGTAATGAGGGTTGCTATTTACCTAAGAAATGATGCCACAGTGATGTGGTGAGAGTTGCTACGAACCTCAAAATGATGCTACAGTGATGTAGTGAGAGTTGCTACGAACCTAAGAAGTGATGCTACAGTGATGTAATGAGAGTTGCGACTAATCTCAAAATCATGGTACAGTAATGTCGTGAGAGTTGCAACGAACCTCGAAATGATTCTAAAGTGATGTAATGAGAGTTGCTACAAACCTAAGAAGTGATGCTACAGTGATGTGGTGAGAGTTGATAGTAATTTCAAAATAATGCTAAAGCGGTGTAATGAGAATTGCTACTTCCCTAAGAAATGATGCTACAGTGATGTGGTGAGAGTTGCTACGATCCTCAAAATGATGCTACAGTGATGTGGTGAGAGTTGCTATTCACCTAAGAAATGATGCTACAGTGATGTGGTGAGAGTTGCGACGAACCTCAAAATGATGCTACAGTGATGTGGTGAGAGTTGTTACGAACCGCAAAATGATACTACAGTGATATAATGAGGGTTGCTATTTACCTAAGAAATGATGCTACAGTGATGTGGTGAGAGTTGCTAAGAAACTCAAAATGATGCTACAGTGATGTAATGAGGGTTGCTATTTACCTAAGAAATGATGCTACAGTGATGTGGTGAGAGTTGCTACGAATCTCAAAATGATGCTACAGTGATGTGGTGAGAGCTGCTACGAACCGCAAAATGATGCTACAGAGATGTAATGAGGGTTGCTATTTACCTAAGAAATGATGCTACAGTGATGTGGTGAGAGTTGCTCCGAACCTCAAAATGATGCTACAGTGATGTGGTGAGAGTTGCTACGAATCTCAAAATGATGCTAAAGTGATGTAATGAGAGTTGCTACAAACCGAAGAAGTGATGCTACAGTGATGTGGTGAGAGTTGATAGTAATTTCAAAATAATGCTAAAGCAGTGTAATGAGAGTTGCTACTTCCCTAAGAAATGAAGCGACAGTGATGTAGTGAGCGTTGCTACGAACCTCAAAATGATGCTACAGTGATGTATTGAGGGTTGCTATTTTCCTAAGAAATGATGCTACAGTGATGTGGTGAGAGTTGCTACGAACCTCAAAATGATGCTACAGTGATGTAATGAGAGTTGCTACGAATCTCAAAATGATGCTAAAGTAATGTCGTGAGAGTTGCTTCTATACTCAAAATGATGCAACAGTGATGTGGTGAGAGTTGCTACGATCTTCAAAATGATGCTCAAGTGATGTAATGAGAGTTGCGACAAACCTAAGAAGTGATGCTACAGTGATGTAGTGAGAGTTGCTACGAACCGCAAAATGATGCTCCAGTGATATAATGAGGGTTGCTATTTACCTAAGAAATGATGCTACAGTGATGTGGTGAGAGTTGCTACGAATTTCAAAATGATGCTACAGTGATATAATGAGAGTTGCTACAAACCTAAGAAATGATGCGACAGTGATGTGGTGAGAGTTGCAACGAACCTCAAAATGATGCTACAGTGATGTGGTGAGAGTTGCTACGAATCTCAAAATGATGCTACAGTGATGTGGTGAGAGTTGCTACGAACCGCAAAATTATGCTACAGTGATGTAATGAGGGTTGCTATTTACCTAAGAAATGATGCCACAGTGATGTGGTGAGAGTTGCTCCGAACCTCAAAATGATGCTACAGTGATGTAATGAGAGTTGCTACGAATCTCAAAACGATGCTAAAGTAATGTCGTGAGAGTTGCTACTATCCTCAAAATGATGCTAAAGTGATGTAATGAGAGTTGCGACAAACCTAAGAAGTGATGCTACAGTGATGTAGTGAGAGTTGCTACGAACCGCAAAATGATGCTCCAGTGATATGATGAGGGTTGCTATTTACCTAAGAAATGATGCTACAGTGATGTGGTGAGAGTTGCTACTATCCTCAAAATGATGCTAAAGTGATGTAATGAGAGTTGCTACAAACCTAAGAAGTGATGCTACAGTGATGTGGTGAGAGTTGCTACGAACCTCAAAATGATGCGACAGTGATGTGGTGAGAGTTGCTACGAATCTGAAAATGATGCGACAGTGATGTAGTGAGAGTTGCTACGAACCTAAGAAGTGATGCTACAGTGATGTAATGAGAGTTGCTACTAATCTCAAAATCATGCTACAGTAATGTCGTGAGAGTTGCTACGAATCTCCAAATGATGCTAAAGTGATGTAATGAGGGTTGCTATTTACCTAAGAAATGATGCTACAGTGATGTGGTGAGAGTTGCTACGAACCTCAAAATGATGCTACAGTGATGTAATGAGGGTTGCTATTTACCTAAGAAATGATGCCACAGTGATGTGGTGAGAGTTGCTCCGAACCTCAAAATGATGCTACAGTGATGTAATGAGAGTTGCTACGAATCTCAAAACGATGCTAAAGTAATGTCGTGAGAGTTGCTACTATCCTCAAAATGATGCTAAAGTGATGTAATGAGAGTTGCTACAAACCTAAGAAGTGATGCTACAGTGATGTGGTGAGAGTTGCTACGAAGCTCAAAATGATGCGACAGTGATGTGGTGAGAGTTGCTACGAATCTCAAAATGATGCGACAGTGATGTAGTGAGAGTTGCTACGAACCTAAGAAGTGATGCGACAGTGATGTAATGAGAGTTGCTACTAATCTCAAAATCATGCTACAGTAATGTCGTGAGAGTTGCTACGAATCTCAAAATGATGCTAAAGTGATGTAATGAGAGTTGCTACAAACCTAAGAAGTGATGCCACAGTGATATGGTGAGAGTTGATAGTAATTTCAAAATAATGCTAAAGCGGTGTAATGAGAGTTGCTACTTCCCTAAGAAATTATGCTACAATGATGTAGTGAGAGTTGCTACGAACCTCAAAATGATGCAACAGTGATGTAATGAGGGTTGCTATTTACCGAAGAAATGATGCTACAGTGATGTGGTGAGAGTTGCTACGAACCTCAAAATGATGCTACAGTGATGTGGTGAGAGTTGCTACGAACCGCAAAATGATGCTACAGTGATGTGGTGAGAGTTGCTACGAACCGCAAAATGATGCTACAGTGATATAATGAGGGTTGCTATTTACCTAAGAAATGATACTACAGTGATGTGGTGAGAGTTGCTACGAACCGCAAAATGATACTACAGTGATATAATGAGGGTTGCTATTTACCTAAGAAATGATGCTACAGTGATGTGGTGAGAGTTGCTACGAATCTCAAAACGATGCTAAAGTAATGTCGTGAGAGTTGCTACTATCCTCAAAATGATGCTAAAGTGATGTAATGAGAGTTGCTACAAACCTAAGAAGTGATGCTACAGTGATGTGGTGAGAGTTGCTACGAACCTCAAAATGATGCGACAGTGATGTGGTGAGAGTTGCTACGAATCTCAAAATGATGCGACAGTGATGTAGTGAGAGTTGCTACGAACCTAAGAAGTGATGCTACAGTGATGTAATGAGAGTTGCTACTAATCTCAAAATCATGCTACAGTAATGTCGTGAGAGTTGCTACGAATCTCCAAATGATGCTAAAGTGATGTAATGAGAGTTGCTACAAACCTAAGAAGTGATGCTAAAATGATGTGGTGAGAGTTGATAGTAATTTCAAAATAATGCTAAAGCGGTGTAATGAGAGTTGCTACTTCCCTAAGAAATGATGCTACAATGATGTAGTGAGAGTTGCTACGAACCTCAAAATGATGCAACAGTGATGTAATGAGGGTTGCTATTTACCTAAGAAATGATGCTACAGTGATGTGGTGAGAGTTGCTACGAATCTCAAAATGATGCGACAGTGATGTCGTGAGAGTTTCTACGATCCTCAAAATGATGCTAAGTGATGTAATGAGAGTTGCGACAAACCTAAGAAGTGATGCTACAGTGATGTAGTGAGAGTTGATAGTAATTTCAAAATAATGCTAAAGCGGTGCAATGAGAGTTGCTACTTCCCTAAGAAATGATGCGACAGTGATGTGGTGAGAGTTGCTCTAACCTCAAAATGATGGTACAGTGATATAATGAGGGTTACTATTTACCTAAGAAATGATGCCACAGTGATGTAATGAGAGTTGCTACGAATCTCAAAACGATGCTAAAGTAATGTCGTGAGAGTTGCTACTATCCTCAAAATGATGCTAAAGTGATGTAATGAGAGTTGCTACAAACCTAAGAAGTGATGCTACAGTGATGTGGTGAGAGTTGCTACGAACCTCAAAATGATGCGACAGTGATGTGGTGAGAGTTGCTACGAATCTCAAAATGATGCGACAGTGATGTAGTGAGAGTTGCTACGAACCTAAGAAGTGATGCTACAGTGATGTAATGAGAGTTGCTACTAATCTCAAAATCATGCTACAGTAATGTCGTGAGAGTTGCTAGGAATCTCCAAATGATGCTAAAGTGATGTAATGAGAGTTGCTACAAACCTAAGAAGTGATGCTACAGTGATGTGGTGAGAGTTGATAGTAATTTCAAAATAATGCTAAGGCGGTGTAATGAGAGTTGCTACTTCCCTAAGAAATGATGCTACAATGATGTAGTGAGAGTTGCTACGAACCTCAAAATGATGCAACAGTGATGTAATGAGGGTTGCTATTTACCTAAGAAATGATGCTACAGTGATGTGGTGAGAGTTGCTACGAATCTCAAAATGATGCGACAGTGATGTCGTGAGAGTTTCTACGATCCTCAAAATGATGCTAAAGTGATGTAATGAGAGTTGCGACAAACCTAAGAAGTGATGCTACAGTGATGTGGTGAGAGTTGATAGTAATTTCAAAATAATGCTAAAGCAGTGTAATGAGAGTTGCTACTAATCTCAAAATCATGGTACAGTAATGTCGTGAGAGTTGCTACGAACCTCGAAATGATTCTAAAGTGATGTAATGAGAGTTGCTACAAACCTAAGAAGTGATGCTACAGTGATGTGGTGAGAGTTGATAGTAATTTCAAAATAATACTAAAGCGGTGTAATGAGAGTTGCTACTTCCCTAAGAAATGATGCTACAGTGATGTGGTGAGAGTTGCTACGAACCTCAAAATGATGCTACAGTGATGTAATGAGGGTTGCTATTTACCTAAGAAATTATGCTACAGTGATGTGGTGAGAGTTGCTACGAACCTCAAAATGATGCTACAGTGATGTGGTGAGAGTTGCTACGAACCGCAAAATGATACTACAGTGATATAATGAGGGTTGCTATTTACCTAAGAAATGATGCTACAGTGATGTGGTGAAAGTTGCTACGAACCGCAAAATGATACTACAGTGATATAATGAGGGTTGCTATTTACCTAAGAAATGATGCTCCAGTGATGTGGTGAGAGTTGCTACGAATCTCAAAATGATGCTACAGTGATGTGGTGAGAGTTGCTACGAACCGCAAAATGATGCTACAGTGATGTAATGAGGGTTGCTATTTACCTAAGAAATGATGCTACAGTGATGTGGTGAGAGTTGCTACGAACCTCAAAATGATGCTACAGTGATGTAATGAGGGTTGCTATTTACCTAAGAAATGATGCCACAGTGATGTGGTGAGAGTTGCTACGAATCTCAAAACGATGCTAAAGTAATGTCGTGAGAGTTGCTACTATCCTCAAAATGATGCTAAAGTGATGTAATGAGAGTTGCTACAAACCTAAGAAGTGATGCTACAGTGATGTGGTGAGAGTTGCTACGAACCTCAAAATGATGCGACAGTGATGTGGTGAGAGTTGCTACGAATCTCAAAATGATGCGACAGTGATGTAGTGAGAGTTGCTACGAACCTAAGAAGTGATGCTACAGTGATGTAATGAGAGTTGCTACTAATCTCAAAATCATGCTACAGTAATGTCGTGAGAGTTGCTACGAATCTCAAAATGATGCTAAAGTGATGTAATGAGAGTTGCTACAAACCTAAGAAGTGATGCCACAGTGATGTGGTGAGAGTTGATAGTAATTTCAAAATAATACTAAAGCGGTGTAATGAGAGTTGCTACTTCCCTAAGAAATGATGCTACAGTGATGTGGTGAGAGTTGCTACGAACCTCAAAATGATGCTACAGTGATGTAATGAGGGTTGCTATTTACCTAAGAAATTATGCTACAGTGATGTGGTGAGAGTTGCTACGAACCTCAAAATGATGCAACAGTGATGTAATGAGGGTTGCTATTTACCGAAGAAATGATGCTACAGTGATGTGGTGAGAGTTGCTACGAATCTCAAAATGATGCTACAGTGATGTAATGAGGGTTGCTATTTACCTAAGAAATTATGCTACAGTGATGTGGTGAGAGTTGCTACGAACCTCAAAATGATGCTACAGTGATGTGGTGAGAGTTGCTACGAACCGCAAAATGATGCTACAGTGATGTGGTGAGAGTTGCTACGAACCTCAAAATGATGCTACAGTGATGTGGTGAGAGTTGCTACGAACCGCAAAATGATGCTACAGTGATATAATGAGGGTTGCTATTTACCTAAGAAATGATGCTACAGTGATGTGGTGAGAGTTGCTACGAACCGCAAAATGATACTACAGTGATATAATGAGGGTTGCTATTTACCTAAGAAATGATGCTACAGTGATGTGGTGAGAGTTGCTACGAATCTCAAAATGATGCTACAGTGATGTAATGAGGGTTGCTATTTACCTAAGAAATGATGCTACAGATATGTAATGAGAGTTGCTACGAATCTCAAAACGATGCTAAAGTAATGTCGTGAGAGTTGCTACTATCCTCAAAATGATGCTAAAGTGATGTAATGAGAGTTGCTACAAACCTAAGAAGTGATGCTACAGTGATGTGGTGAGAGTTGCTACGAACCTCAAAATGATGCGACAGTGATGTGGTGAGAGTTGCTACGAATCTCAAAATGATGCGACAGTGATGTAGTGAGAGTTGCTACGAACCTAAGAAGTGATGCTACAGTGATGTAATGAGAGTTGCTACTAATCTCAAAATCATGCTACAGTAATGTCGTGAGAGTTGCTACGAATCTCCAAATGATGATAAAGTGATGTAATGAGAGTTGCTACAAACCTAAGAAGTGATGCTAAAATGATGTGGTGAGAGTTGATAGTAATTTCAAAATAATGCTAAAGCGGTGTAATGAGAGTTGCTACTTCCCTAAGAAATGATGCTACAATGATGTAGTGAGAGTTGCTACGAACCTCAAAATGATGCAACAGTGATGTAATGAGGGTTGCTATTTACCTAAGAAATGATGCTACAGTGATGTGGTGAGAGTTGCTGCGAATCTCAAAATGATGCGACAGTGATGTCGTGAGAGTTTCTACGATCCTCAAAATGATGCTAAGTGATGTAATGAGAGTTGCGACAAACCTAAGAAGTGATGCTACAGTGATGTAGTGAGAGTTGATAGTAATTTCAAAATAATGCTAAAGCGGTGCAATGAGAGTTGCTACTTCCCTAAGAAATGATGCGACAGTGATGTGGTGAGAGTTGCTCTAACCTCAAAATGATGGTACAGTGATATAATGAGGGTTACTATTTACCTAAGAAATGATGCCACAGTGATGTAATGAGAGTTGCTACGAATCTCAAAACGATGCTAAAGTAATGTCGTGAGAGTTGCTACTATCCTCAAAATGATGCTAAAGTGATGTAATGAGAGTTGCTACAAACCTAAGAAGTGATGCTACAGTGATGTGGTGAGAGTTGCTACGAACCTCAAAATGATGCGACAGTGATGTGGTGAGAGTTGCTACGAATCTCAAAATGATGCTACAGTGATGTAGTGAGAGTTGCTACGAACCTAAGAAGTGATGCTACAGTGATGTAATGAGAGTTGCTACTAATCTCAAAATCATGCTACAGTAATGTCGTGAGAGTTGCTACGAATCTCAAAATGATGCTAAAGTGATGTAATGAGAGTTGCTACAAACCTAAGAAGTGATGCCACAGTGATGTGGTGAGAGTTGATAGTAATTTCAAAATAATGCTAAAGCGGTGTAATGAGAGTTGCTACTTCCCTAAGAAATTATGCTACAATGATGTAGTGAGAGTTGCTACGAACCTCAAAATGATGCAACAGTGATGTAATGAGGGTTGCTATTTACCGAAGAAATGATGCTACAGTGATGTGGTGAGAGTTGCTACGAACCTCAAAATGATGCTACAGTGATGTGGTGAGAGTTGCTATGAACCTCAAAATGATGCTACAGTGATGTGGTGAGAGTTGCTACGAATCTCAAAATGATGCGACAGTGATGTAGTGAGAGTTGCTACGAACCTAAGAAGTGATGCTACAGTGATGTAATGAGAGTTGCTACAAATCTTAAAATCATGCAACAGTAATGTCGTGAGAGTTGCTACGAATCTCAAAATGATGCTAAAGTGATGTAATGAGAGTTGCTACAAACCTAAGAAGTGATGCTACAATGATGTAGTGAGAGTTGCTACGAACCTCAAAATGATGCTACAGCGATGTAATGAGGGTTGCTATTTACCTAAGAAATGATGCTACAGTGATGTGGTGAGAGTTGCTATTTACCTAAGAAATGATGCTACAGTTATGTGGTGAGAGATGCTACGAACCTCAAAATGATGCTACAGTGATGTCGTGAGAGTTGATAGTAATTTCAAAATCACGCTAAAGTGATGCAATGAGAGTTGTTACTTTCCTAAGAAATGATGCTACAGTGATGTGGTGAGAGTTGCTACGATCCTCAAAATGATTCTAAAGTGATGTAATGAGAGTTGCTACAAACCTAAGAAATGATGCTACAGTGATGTGGTGAGAGTTGCTACGAACCTCAAAATGATGCTACAGTGATGTGGTGAGAGTTGCTACGATCCTCAAAATGATGCTAAAGTGATGTAATGAGAGTTGCGACAAACCTAAGAAGTGATGCTACAGTGATGTAGTGAGAGTTGATAGTAATTTCAAAATAATGCTAAAGCGGTGTAATGAGAGTTGCTACTTCCCTAGGAAATGATGCAACAGTGATGTGGTGAGAGTTGCTACGAACCGCAAAATGATACTACAGTGATATAATGAGGGTTGCTATTTACCTAAGAAATGATGCTACAGTGATGTGGTGAGAGTTGCTACGAATCTCAAAATGATGCTACAGTGATGTAATGAGGGTTGCTATTTACCTAAGAAATGATGCTACAGTGATGTAATGAGAGTTGCTACGAATCTCAAAACGATGCTAAAGTAATGTCGTGAGAGTTGCTACTATCCTCAAAATGATGCTAAAGTGATGTAATGAGAGTTGCTACAAACCTAAGAAGTGATGCTACAGTGATGTGGTGAGAGTTGCTACGAACCTCAAAATGATGCGACAGTGATGTGGTGAGAGTTGCTACGAATCTCAAAATGATGCGACAGTGATGTAGTGAGAGTTGCTACGAACCTAAGAAGTGATGCTACAGTGATGTAATGAGAGTTGCTACTAATCTCAAAATGATGCGACAGTAATGTCGTGAGAGTTGCAACGAATCTCAAAATGATGCTAAAGTGATGTAATGAGAGTTGCTAAAAACCTAAGAAGTGATGCTACAGTGATGTGGTGAGAGTTGATAGTAATTTCAAAATAATGCTAAAGCAGTGTAATGAGAGTTGCTACTTCCCTAAGAAATGATGCGACACTGATGTAGTGAGCGTTGCTACGAACCTCAAAATGATGCTACAGTGATGTAATGAGGGTTGCTATTTTCCTAAGAAATGATGCTACAGTGATGTGGTGAGAGTTGCTACGAACCTCAAAATGATGCTTCAGTGATGTAATGAGAGTTGCTACGAATCTCAAAATGATGCTAAAGTAATGTCGTGAGAGTTGCTACTATCCTCAAAATGATGCAACAGTGATGTAGTGAGAGTTGCTACGATCTTCAAAATGATGCTAAAGTGATGTAATGAGAGTTGCGACAAACCTAAGAAGTGATGCTACAGTGATGTAGTGAGAGTTGCTACGAACCGCAAAATGATGCTCCAGTGATATGATGAGGGTTGCTATTTACCTAAGAAATGATGCTACAGTGATGTGGTGAGAGTTGCTACGAATTTCAAAATGATGCTACAGTGATATAACGAGAGTTGCTACAAACCTAAGAAATGATGCGACAGTGATGTGGTGAGAGTTTCTACGAACCTCAAAATGATGCTACAGTGATGTGGTGAGAGTTGATAGTAATTTCAAAATAATGCTAAAGCGGTGTAATGAGAGTTCCTACTTCCCGAAGAAATGATGCTACAATGATGGAGTGAGAGTTGCTACGAACCTCAAAATGATGCAAAAGTGATGTAATGACGGTTGCTATTTACCTAAGAAATGATGCTACAGTGATGTGGTGAGAGTTGCTACGAACCTCAAAATGATGCTACAGTGATGTAATGAGGGTTGCTATTTACCTAAGAAATGATGCTACAGTGATGTGGTGAGAGTTGCTATTTACCTAAGAAATGATGCTACAGTGATGTAATGAGAGTTGCTACGAATCTCAAAACGATGCTAAAGTAATGTCGTGAGAGTTGCTACTATCCTCAAAATGATGCTAAAGTGATGTAATGAGAGTTGCTACAAACCTAAGAAGTGATGCTACAGTGATGTGGTGAGAGTTGCTACGAACCTCAAAATGATGCGACAGTGATGTGGTGAGAGTTGCTACGAATCTCAAAATGATGCGACAGTGATGTAGTGAGAGTTGCTACGAACCTAAGAAGTGATGCTACAGTGATGTAATGAGAGTTGCTACTAATCTCAAAATGATGCGACAGTAATGTCGTGAGAGTTGCAACGAATCTCAAAATGATGCTAAAGTGATGTAATGAGAGTTGCTAAAAACCTAAGAAGTGATGCTACAGTGATGTGGTGAGAGTTGATAGTAATTTCAAAATAATGCTAAAGCAGTGTAATGAGAGTTGCTACTTCCCTAAGAAATGATGCGACACTGATGTAGTGAGCGTTGCTACGAACCTCAAAATGATGCTACAGTGATGTAATGAGGGTTGCTATTTTCCTAAGAAATGATGCTACAGTGATGTGGTGAGAGTTGCTACGAACCTCAAAATGATGCTTCAGTGATGTAATGAGAGTTGCTACGAATCTCAAAATGATGCTAAAGTAATGTCGTGAGAGTTGCTACTATCCTCAAAATGATGCAACAGTGATGTAGTGAGAGTTGCTACGATCTTCAAAATGATGCTAAAGTGATGTAATGAGAGTTGCGACAAACCTAAGAAGTGATGCTACAGTGATGTAGTGAGAGTTGCTACGAACCGCAAAATGATGCTCCAGTGATATGATGAGGGTTGCTATTTACCTAAGAAATGATGCTACAGTGATGTGGTGAGAGTTGCTACGAATTTCAAAATGATGCTACAGTGATATAACGAGAGTTGCTACAAACCTAAGAAATGATGCGACAGTGATGTGGTGAGAGTTTCTACGAACCTCAAAATGATGCTACAGTGATGTGGTGAGAGTTGATAGTAATTTCAAAATAATGCTAAAGCGGTGTAATGAGAGTTCCTACTTCCCGAAGAAATGATGCTACAATGATGGAGTGAGAGTTGCTACGAACCTCAAAATGATGCAAAAGTGATGTAATGACGGTTGCTATTTACCTAAGAAATGATGCTACAGTGATGTGGTGAGAGTTGCTACGAACCTCAAAATGATGCTACAGTGATGTAATGAGGGTTGCTATTTACCTAAGAAATGATGCTACAGTGATGTGGTGAGAGTTGCTATTTACCTAAGAAATGATGCTACAGTTATGTGGTGAGAGATGCTACGAACCTCAAAATGATGCTACAGTGATGTCGTGAGAGTTGATAGTAATTTCAAAATCACGCTAAAGTGATGCAATGAGAGTTGTTACTTTCCTAAGAAATGATGCTACAGTGATGTGGTGAGAGTTGCTACGATCCTCAAAATGATTCTAAAGTGATGTAATGAGAGTAGCTACAAACCTAAGAAATGATGCTACAGTGATGTGGTGAGAGTTGCTACGAACCTCAAAATGATGCTACAGTGATGTGGTGAGAGTTGCTACGATCCTCAAAATGATGCTAAAGTGATGTAATGATAGTTGCGACAAACCTAAGAAGTGATGCTACAGTGATGTAGTGAGAGTTGATAGCAATTTCAAAATAATGCTAAAGCGGTGTAATGAGAGTTGCTACTTCCCTAGGAAATGATGCAACAGTGATGTGGTGAGAGTTGCTACGAACCTCAAAATGATGGTACAGTGATGTAATGAGGGTTGCTATTTACCTAAGAAATGATGCCACAGTGATGTGGTGAGAGTTGCTATGAACCTCAAAATGATGCTACAGTGATGTGGTGAGAGTTGCTACGAATCTCAAAATGATGCGACAGTAATGTCGTGAGAGTTGCTACCAATCTCAAAATGATGCTAAAGTGATGTAATGAGAGTTGCGACAAACCTAAGAAGTGATGCTACAGTGATGTAGTGAGAGTTGCTACGAACCGCAAAATGATGCTCCAGTGATATAATGAGGGTTGCTATTTACCTAAGAAATGATGCTACATTGATGTGGTGAGAGTTGCTACGAATTTCAAAATGATGCTACAGTGATGTAATGAGAGTTGCTATGAATCTCAAAATGATGCTAAAGTAATGTCGTGAGAGTTGCTACTATCCTCAAAATGATGTTAAAGTGATGTAATGAGAGTTGCTACAAACCTAAGCAGTGATGCTACAGTGATGTGGTGAGAGTTGCTACGAACCTCAAAATGATGCGACAGTGATGTGGTGAGAGTTGCTACGAATCTCAAAATGATGCGACAGTGATGTAGTGAGAGTTGCTACGAACCTAAGAAGTGATGCTACAGTGATGTAATGAGAGTTGCTACTAATCTCAAAATCATGCTACAGTAATGTCGTGAGAGTTGCTAGGAATCTCCAAATGATGCTAAAGTGATGTAATGAGAGTTGCTACAAACCTAAGAAGTGATGCTACAGTGATGTGGTGAGAGTTGATAGTAATTTCAAAATAATGCTAAGGCGGTGTAATGAGAGTTGCTACTTCCCTAAGAAATGATGCTACAATGATGTAGTGAGAGTTGCTACGAACCTCAAAATGATGCAACAGTGATGTAATGAGGGTTGCTATTTACCTAAGAAATGATGCTACAGTGATGTGGTGAGAGTTGCTACGAATCTCAAAATGATGCGACAGTGATGTCGTGAGAGTTGCTACGAACCTCGAAATGATTCTAAAGTGATGTAATGAGAGTTGCTACAAACCTAAGAAGTGATGCTACAGTGATGTGGTGAGAGTTGATAGTAATTTCAAAATAATACTAAAGCGGTGTAATGAGAGTTGCTACTTCCCTAAGAAATGATGCTACAGTGATGTGGTGAGAGTTGCTACGAACCTCAAAATGATAATACAGTGATGTAATGAGGGTTGCTATTTACCTAAGAAATTATGCTACAGTGATGTGGTGAGAGTTGCTACGAACCTCAAAATGATGCTACAGTGATGTGGTGAGAGTTGCTACGAACCGCAAAATGATACTACAGTGATATAATGAGGGTTGCTATTTACCTAAGAAATGATGCTACAGTGATGTGGTGAAAGTTGCTACGAACCGCAAAATGATACTACAGTGATATAATGAGGGTTGCTATTTACCTAAGAAATGATGCTCTAGTGATGTGGTGAGAGTTGCTACGAATCTCAAAATGATGCTACAGTGATGTGGTGAGAGTTGCTACGAACCGCAAAATGATGCTACAGTGATGTAATGAGGGTTGCTATTTACCTAAGAAATGATGCTACAGTGATGTGGTGAGAGTTGCTACGAACCTCAAAATGATGCTACAGTGATGTAATGAGGGTTGCTATTTACCTAAGAAATGATGCCACAGTGATGTGGTGAGAGTTGCTACGAATCTCAAAACGATGCTAAAGTAATGTCGTGAGAGTTGCTACTATCCTCAAAATGATGCTAAAGTGATGTAATGAGAGTTGCTACAAACCTAAGAAGTGATGCTACAGTGATGTGGTGAGAGTTGCTACGAACCTCAAAATGATGCGACAGTGATGTGGTGAGAGTTGCTACGAATCTCAAAATGATGCGACAGTGATGTAGTGAGAGTTGCTACGAACCTAAGAAGTGATGCTACAGTGATGTAATGAGAGTTGATAGTAATTTCAAAATAATGCTAAAGCGGTGTAATGAGAGTTGCTACTTCCCTAAGAAATTATGCTACAATGATGTAGTGAGAGTTGCTACGAACCTCAAAATGATGCAACAGTGATGTAATGAGGGTTGCTATTTACCGAAGAAATGATGCTACAGTGATGTGGTGAGAGTTGCTACGAACCTCAAAATGATGCTACAGTGATGTCATGAGAGTTGCGACAAACCTAAGAAATTATGCTACAGTGATGTGGTGAGAGTTGCTACGAACCTCAAAATGATGCTACAGTGATGTGGTGAGAGTTGCTACGAACCGCAAAATGATACTACAGTGATATAATGAGGGTTGCTATTTACCTAAGAAATGATGCTACAGTGATGTGGTGAGAGTTGCTACGAACCGCAAAATGATACTACAGTGATATAATGAGGGTTGCTATTTACCTAAGAAATGATGCTACAGTGATGTGGTGAGAGTTGCTACGAATCTCAAAATGATGCTACAGTGATGTAATGAGGGTTGCTATTTACCTAAGAAATGATGCTACAGTGATGTAATGAGAGTTGCTACGAATCTCAAAACGATGCTAAAGTAATGTCGTTAGAGTTGCTACTATCCTCAAAATGATGCTAAAGTGATGTAATGAGAGTTGCGACAAACCTAAGAAGTGATGCTACAGTGATGTGGTGAGAGTTGCTACGAACCTCAAAATGATGCGACAGTGATGTGGTGAGAGTTGCTACGAATCTCAAAATGATGCGACAGTGATGTAGTGAGAGTTGCTACGAACCTAAGAAGTGATGCTACAGTGATGTAATGAGAGTTGCTACTAATCTCAAAATGATGCGACAGTAATGTCGTGAGAGTTGCTACGAATCTCAAAATGATGCTAAAGTGATGTAATGAGAGTTGCTAAAAACCTAAGAAGTGATGCTACAGTGATGTGGTGAGAGTTGATAGTAATTTCAAAATAATGCTAAAGCAGTGTAATGAGAGTTGCTACTTCCCTAAGAAATGATGCGACACTGATGTAGTGAGCGTTGCTACGAACCTCAAAATGATGCTACAGTGATGTAATGAGGGTTGCTATTTTCCTAAGAAATGATGCTACAGTGATGTGGTGAGAGTTGCTACGAACCTCAAAATGATGCTTCAGTGATGTAATGAGAGTTGCTACGAATCTCAAAATGATGCTAAAGTAATGTCGTGAGAGTTGCTACTATCCTCAAAATGATGCAACAGTGATGTAGTGAGAGTTGCTACGATCTTCAAAATGATGCTAAAGTGATGTAATGAGAGTTGCGACAAACCTAAGAAGTGATGCTACAGTGATGTAGTGAGAGTTGCTACGAACCGCAAAATGATGCTCCAGTGATATGATGAGGGTTGCTATTTACCTAAGAAATGATGCTACAGTGATGTGGTGAGAGTTGCTACGAATTTCAAAATGATGCTACAGTGATATAACGAGAGTTGCTACAAACCTAAGAAATGATGCGACAGTGATGTGGTGAGAGTTTCTACGAACCTCAAAATGATGCTACAGTGATGTGGTGAGAGTTGATAGTAATTTCAAAATAATGCTAAAGCGGTGTAATGAGAGTTCCTACTTCCCGAAGAAATGATGCTACAATGATGGAGTGAGAGTTGCTACGAACCTCAAAATGATGCAAAAGTGATGTAATGACGGTTGCTATTTACCTAAGAAATGATGCTACAGTGATGTGGTGAGAGTTGCTACGAACCTCAAAATGATGCTACAGTGATGTGGTGAGAGTTGCTATGAACCTCAAAATGATGCTACAGTGATGTGGTGAGAGTTGCTACGAATCTCAAAATGATGCGACAGTGATGTAGTGAGAGTTGCTACGAACCTAAGAAGTGATGCTACAGTGATGTAATGAGAGTTGCTACAAATCTTAAAATCATGCAACAGTAATGTCGTGAGAGTTGCTACGAATCTCAAAATGATGCTAAAGTGATGTAATGAGAGTTGCTACAAACCTAAGAAGTGATGCTACAATGATGTAGTGAGAGTTGCTACGAACCTCAAAATGATGCTACAGTGATGTAATGAGGGTTGCTATTTACCTAAGAAATGATGCTACAGTGATGTGGTGAGAGTTGCTATTTACCTAAGAAATGATGCTACAGTTATGTGGTGAGAGATGCTACGAACCTCAAAATGATGCTACAGTGATGTCGTGAGAGTTGATAGTAATTTCAAAATCACGCTAAAGTGATGCAATGAGAGTTGTTACTTTCCTAAGAAATGATGCTACAGTGATGTGGTGAGAGTTGCTACGATCCTCAAAATGATTCTAAAGTGATGTAATGAGAGTAGCTACAAACCTAAGAAATGATGCTACAGTGATGTGGTGAGAGTTGCAACGAACCTCAAAATGATGCTACAGTGATGTGGTGAGAGTTGCTACGATCCTCAAAATGATGCTAAAGTGATGTAATGAGAGTTGCGACAAACCTAAGAAGTGATGCTACAGTGATGTAGTGAGAGTTGATAGTAATTTCAAAATAATGCTAAAGCGGTGTAATGAGAGTTGCTACTTCCCTAGGAAATGATGCAACAGTGATGTGGTGAGAGTTGCTACGAACCTCAAAATGATGGTACAGTGATGTAATGAGGGTTGCTATTTACCTTAGAAATGATGCCACAGTGATGTGGTGACAGTTGCTATGAACCTCAAAATGATGCTACAGTGATGTGGTGAGAGTTGCTACGAATCTCAAAATGATGCGACAGTAATGTCGTGAGAGTTGCTACCAATCTCAAAATGATGCTAAAGTGATGTAATGAGAGTTGCTACAAACCTAAGAAGTGATGCTACAGTGATGTCGTGAGAGTTGATAGTAATTTAAAAATAATGCTAAAGCAGTGTAATGAGAGTTGCTACTTCCCTAAGAAATGATGCGACAGTGATGTAGTGAGCGTTGCTACGAACCTCAAAATGATGCTACAGTGATGTAATGAGGGTTGCTATTTACCTAAGAAATGATGCTACAGTGATGTGGTGAGAGTTGCTACGAACCTCAAAATGATGCTACAGTGATGTAATGAGAGTTGCTACGAATCTCAAAATGATGCTAAAGTAATGTCGTGAGAGTTGCTACTATCCTCAAAATGATGCAACAGTGATGTAGTGAGAGTTGCTACGATCTTCAAAATGATGCTAAAGTGATGTAATGAGAGTTGCGACAAACCTAAGAAGTGATGCTACAGTGATGTAGTGAGAGTTGCTACGAACCGCAAAATGATGCTCCAGTGATGTAATGAGAGTTGCTACGAATCTCAAAATGATGCTAAAGTAATGTCGTGAGAGTTGCTACTATCCTGGAAATGATGCAACAGTGATGTAGTGAGAGTTGCTACGATTCTCAAAATGATGCTAAAGTGATGTAATGAGAGTTGCTAAAAAACCTAAAAAGTGATGCTACAGTGATGTGGTGAGAGTTGATAGTAATTTCAAAATAATGCGAAAGCGGTGTAATGAGAGTTGCTACTTCCCTAAGAAATGATGCGACAGTGATGTGTTGACAGTTGCTACGAACCTCAAAATGATTCTACAGTGATGTAATGAGGGTTGCTATTTACCTAAGAAATGATGCCACAGTGATGTGGTGAGAGTTGCTACGAACCTCAAAATGATGCTACAGTGATGTAATGAGGGTTGCTATTTACCTAAGAAATTATGCTACAGTGATGTGGTGAGAGTTGCTACGAACCTCAAAATGATGCTACAGTGATGTGGTGAGAGTTGCTACGAGCCGCAAAATGATACTACAGTGATATAATGAGGGTTGCTATTTACCTAAGAAATGATGCTACAGTGATGTGGTGAGAGTTGCTACGAATCTCAAAATGATGCTACAGTGATGTGGTGAGAGTTGCTACGAACCGCAAAATGATGCTACAGTGATGTAATGAGGGTTGCTATTTACCTAAGAAATGATGCTACAGTGATGTGGTGAGAGTTGCTACGAACCTCAAAATGATGCTACAGTGATGTAATGAGGGTTGCTATTTACCTAAGAAATGATGCCACAGTGATGTGGTGAGAGTTGCTCCGAACCTCAAAATGATGCTACAGTGATGTAATGAGAGTTGCTAAGAATCTCAAAACGATGCTAAAGTAATGTCGTGAGAGTTGCTACTATCCTCAAAATGATGCTAAAGTGATGTAATGAGAGTTGCTACAAACCTAAGCAGTGATGCTACAGTGATGTGGTGAGAGTTGCTACGAACCTCAAAATGATGCGACAGTGATGTGGTGAGAGTTGCTACGAATCTCAAAATGATGCGACAGTGATGTAGTGAGAGTTGCTACGACCCTAAGAAGTGATGCTACAGTGATGTAATGAGAGTTGCTACTAATCTCAAAATCATGCTACAGTAATGTCGTGAGAGTTGCTACGAATCTCAAAATGATGCTAAAGTGATGTAATGAGAGTTGCTACAAACCTAAGAAGTGATGCTACAGTGATGTGGTGAGAGTTGATAGTAATTTCAAAATAATGCTAAAGCGGTGTAATGAGAGTTGCTACTTACCTAAGAAATGATGCTACAATGATGTAGTGAGAGTTGCTACGAACCTCAAAATGATTCTAAAGTGATGTAATGACAGTTGCTAAGAACCTAAGAAATAATGCTACAGTGATGTGGTGAGAATTGCTACGAACCTCAAAATGATGCTACAGTGATGTGGTGAGAGTTGCTACGAACCGCAAAATGATACTACATTGATATAATGAGGGATGCTATTTACCGAAGAAATGATGCTACAGTGATGTGGTGAGAATTGCTACGAACCTCAAAATGATGCTACAGTGATGTGGTGAGAGTTGCTACGAACCGCAAAATGATACTACAGTGATATAATGAGGGATGCTATTTACCGAAGAAATGATGCGACAGTGATGTGGTGAGAGTTGCTACGAACCGCAAAATGATGCTACAGTGATATAATGAGGGTTGCTATTTACCTAAGAAATGATGCTACAGTGATGTGGTGAGAGTTGCTACGAACCTCAAAATGATGATACAGTGATGTAATGAGAGTTGCTACGAATCTCAAAATGATGCTAAAGTAATGTCGTGAGAGTTGCTACTATCCTCGAAATGATGCAACAGTGATGTACTGAGAGTTGCTACGATTCTCAAAATGATGCTAAAGTGATGTAATGAGAGTTGCTAAAAAACCTAAAAAGTGATGCTACAGTGATGTGGTGAGAGTTGCTACGAACCTCAAAATGATGCTACAGTGATGTAATGAGAGTTGCTACGAATCTCAAAATGATGCTAAAGTAATGTCGTGAGAGTTGCTACTATCCTGGAAATGATGCAACAGTGATGTAGTGAGAGTTGCTACGATTCTCAAAATGATGCTAAAGTGATGTAATGAGAGTTGCTAAAAAACCTAAAAAGTGATGCTACAGTGATGTGGTGAGAGTTGATAGTAATTTCAAAATAATGCGAAAGCGGTGTAATGAGAGTTGCTACTTCCCTAAGAAATGATGCGACAGTGATGTGTTGACAGTTGCTACGAACCTCAAAATGATTCTACAGTGATGTAATGAGGGTTGCTATTTACCTAAGAAATGATGCCACAGTGATGTGGTGAGAGTTGCTACGAACCTCAAAATGATGCTACAGTGATGTAATGAGGGTTGCTATTTACCTAAGAAATTATGCTACAGTGATGTGGTGAGAGTTGCTACGAACCTCAAAATGATGCTACAGTGATGTGGTGAGAGTTGCTACGAGCCGCAAAATGATACTACAGTGATATAATGAGGGTTGCTATTTACCTAAGAAATGATGCTACAGTGATGTGGTGAGAGTTGCTACGAATCTCAAAATGATGCTACAGTGATGTGGTGAGAGTTGCTACGAACCGCAAAATGATGCTACAGTGATGTAATGAGGGTTGCTATTTACCTAAGAAATGATGCTACAGTGATGTGGTGAGAGTTGCTACGAACCTCAAAATGATGCTACAGTGATGTAATGAGGGTTGCTATTTACCTAAGAAATGATGCCACAGTGATGTGGTGAGAGTTGCTCCGAACCTCAAAATGATGCTACAGTGATGTAATGAGAGTTGCTAAGAATCTCAAAACGATGCTAAAGTAATGTCGTGAGAGTTGCTACTATCCTCAAAATGATGCTAAAGTGATGTAATGAGAGTTGCGACAAACCTAAGAAGTGATGCTACAGTGATGTAGTGAGAGTTGATAGTAATTTCAAAATAATGCTAAAGCGGTGTAATGAGAGTTGCTACTTCCCTAAGAAATGATGCGACAGTGATGTGGTGAGAGTTGCTACGAACCTCAAAATGATGGTACAGTGATGTAATGAGGGTTGTTATTTACCTAAGAAATGATGCCACAGTGATGTGGTGAGAGTTGCTACGAACCTCAAAATGATGCTACAGTGATTTGGTGAGAGTTGCTACGAACCTCAAAATGATGCGACAGTAATGTCGTGAGAGTTGCTACGAATCTAAAAAATGATGCGACAGTGATGTAGTGAGCGTTGCTACGAACCTCAAAATGATGCTTCAGTGATGTAATGAGGGTTGCTATTTTCCAAAGAAATGATGCTACAGTGATGTGGTGAGAGTTGCTACGAACCTCAAAATGATGCTACAGTGATGTAATGAGAGTTGCGACAAACCTAAGAAGTGATGCTACAGTGATGTAGTGAGAGTTGAGAGTAATTTCAAAATAATGCTAAAGCGGTGTAATGAGAGTTGCTACTTCCCTAAGAAATGATGCGACAGTGATGTGGTGAGAGTTGCTCTAACCTCAAAATGATGGTACAGTGATATAATGAGGGTTGCTATTTACCTAAGAAATGATGCCACAGTGATGTGGTGAGAGTTGCTACGAACCTCAAAATGATGCTACAGTGATGTGGTGAGAGTTGCTACGAATCTCAAAATGATGCGACAGTAATGTCATGAGAGTTGCTACGAATCTCAAAATGATGCTAAAGTGATGTAATGAGAGTTGCTAAAAACCTAAGAAGTGATGCTACAGTGATGTGGTGAGAGTTGATAGTAATTTCAAAATAATGCTAAAGCAGTGTAATGAGAGTTGCTACTAATCTAAAAATCATGGTACAGTAAAGTCGTGAGAGTTGCTACGAACCTCGAAATGATTCTAAAGTGATGTAATGAGAGTTGCTACAAACCTAAGAAGTGATGCTACAGTGATGTGGTGAGAGTTGATAGTAATTTCAAAATAATGCTAAAGCGGTGTAATGAGAGTTGCTACTTCCCTAAGAAATGATGCTACAGTGATGTGGTGAGAGTTGCTACGAACCTCAAAATGATGCTACAGTGATGTAATGAGGGTTGCTATTTACCTAAGAAATTATGCTACAGTGATGTGGTGAGAGTTGCTACGAACCTCAAAATGATGCTACAGTGATGTGGTGAGAGTTGCTACGAACCGCAAAATGATACTACAGTGATATAATGAGGGTTGCTATTTACCTAAGAAATGATGCTACAGTGATGTGGTGAGAGTTGCTACGAAACTCAAAATGATGCTACAGTGATGTAATGAGGGTTGCTATTTACCTAAGAAATGATGCTACAGTGATGTGGTGAGAGTTGCTACGAATCTCAAAATGATGCGACAGTGATGTGGTGAGAGTTGCTACGAACCGCAAAATGATACTACAGTGATATAATGAGGGTTGCTATTTACCTAAGAAATGATGCTACAGTGATGTGGTGAGAGTTGCTACGAAACTCAAAATGATGCTACAGTGATGTAATGAGGGTTGCTATTTACCTAAGAAATGATGCATCAGTGATGTGGTGAGAGTTGCTACGAAACTCAAAATGATGCTACAGTGATGTAATGAGGGTTGCTATTTACCTAAGAAATGATGCGACAGTGATGTGGTGAGAGTTGCTACGAATCTCAAAATGATGCGACAGTGATGTGGTGAGAGTTGCTACGAACCGCAAAATGATGCTACAGTGATGTAATGAGGGTTGCTATTTAGCTAAGAAATGATGCTACAGTGATGTGGTGAGAGTTGCTACGAACCTCAAAATGATGCTACAGTGATGTAATGAGGGTTGCTATTTACCTAAGAAATGATGCCACAGTGATGTGGTGAGAGTTGCTCCGAACCTCAAAATGATGCTACAGTGATGTAATGAGAGTTGCTACGAATCTAAAAACGATGCTAAAGTAATGTCGTGAGAGTTGCTACTATCCTCAAAATGATGCTAAAGTGATGTAATGAGAGCTGCTACAAACCTAAGAAGTGATGCTACAGTGATGTGGTGAGAGTTGCTACGAACCTCAAAATGATGCGAAAGTGATGTGGTGAGAGTTGCTACGAATCTCAAAATGATGCGACAGTGATGTAGTGAGAGTTGCCACGAACCTAAGAAGTGATGCTACAGTGATGTAATGAGAGTTGCTACTAATCTCAAAATCATGCTACAGTAATGTCGTGAGAGTTGCTACGAATCTCAAAATGATGCTAAAGTGATGTAATGAGAGTTGCTACAAACCTAAGAAGTGATGCTACAGTGATGTGGTGAGAGTTGATAGTAATTTCAAAATAATGCTAAAGCGGTGTAATGACAGTTGCTACTTCCCTAAGAAATGATGCTACAATGATGTAGTGAGAGTTGCTACGAACCTCAAAATGATGCAACAGTGATGTAATGAGGGTTGCTATTTACCGAAGAAATGATGCTACAGTGATGTGATGAGAGTTGCTACGAATCTCAAAATGATGCGACAGTGATGTCGTGAGAGTTGCTACAGTCCTCGAAATGATGCTAAAGTGATGTAATGAGAGTTGCGACAAACCTAAGAAGTGATGCTACAGTGATGTCGTGAGAGTTGATAGTAATTTCAAAATAATGCTAAAGCGGTGTAATGAGAGTTGCTACTTCCCTAAGAAATGATGCGACAGTGATGTGGTGAGAGTTGCTCTAACCTCAAAAAGATGGTACAGTGATATAATGAGGGTTGCTATTTACCTAAGAAATGATGCCACAGTGATGTGGTGAGAGTTGCTACGAACCTCAAAATGATGCTACAGTGATGTGGTGAGAGTTGCTACAAATCTCAAAATGATGCGACAGTAATGTCGTGAGAGTTGCTACGAATCTCAAAATGATGCTAAAGTGATGTAATGAGAGTTGCTACAAACCTAAGAAGTGATGCTACAGTGATGTGGTGAGAGTTGATAGTAATTTCAAAATAATGCTAAAGCGGTGTAATGAGAGTTGCTACTTCCCTAAGAAATGATGCTACAGTGATGTGGTGAGAGTTGCTCCGAACCTCAAAATGATGCTACAGTGATGTAATGAGGGTTGCTATTTACCTTAGAAATGATGCTACAGTGATGTGGTGAGAGTTGCTACGAACCTCAAAATGATGCTACAGTGATGTGGTGAGAGTTGCTACGAACCGCAAAATGATACTACAGTGATATAATGAGGGTTGCTATTTACCTAAGAAATGATGCTACAGTGATGTGGTGAGAGTTGCTACGAAACTCAAAATGATGCTACAGTGATGTAATGAGGGTTGCTATTTACCTAAGAAATGATGCTACAGTGATGTGGTGAGAGTTGCTACGAATCTCAAAATGATGCGACAGTGATGTGGTGAGAGTTGCTACGAACCGCAAAATGATGCTACAGTGATGTAATGAGGGTTGCTATTTACCTAAGAAATGATGCTACAGTGATGTGGTGAGAGTTGCTACGAACCTCAAAATGATGCTACAGTGATGTAATGAGGGTTGCTATTTACCTAAGAAATTATGCCACAGTGATGTGGTGAGAGTTGCTCCGAACCTCAAAATGATGCGACAGTGATGTGGTGAGAGTTGCTACGAATCTCAAAATGATGCGACAGTGATGTAGTGAGAGTTGCTACGACCCTAAGAAGTGATGCTACAGTGATGTAATGAGAGTTGCTACTAATCTCAAAATCATGCTACAGTAATGTCGTGAGAGTTGCTACGAATCTCAAAATGATGCTAAAGTGATGTAATGAGAGTTGCTACAAACCTAAGAAGTGATGCTACAGTGATGTGGTGAGAGTTGATAGTAATTTCAAAATAATGCTAAAGCGGTGTAATGAGAGTTGCTACTTACCTAAGAAATGATGCTACAATGATGTAGTGAGAGTTGCTACGAACCTCAAAATGATTCTAAAGTGATGTAATGACAGTTGCTAAGAACCTAAGAAATAATGCTACAGTGATGTGGTGAGAATTGCTACGAACCTCAAAATGATGCTACAGTGATGTGGTGAGAGTTGCTACGAACCGCAAAATGATACTACATTGATATAATGAGGGATGCTATTTACCGAAGAAATGATGCTACAGTGATGTGGTGAGAATTGCTACGAACCTCAAAATGATGCTACAGTGATGTGGTGAGAGTTGCTACGAACCGCAAAATGATACTACAGTGATATAATGAGGGATGCTATTTACCGAAGAAATGATGCGACAGTGATGTGGTGAGAGTTGCTACGAACCGCAAAATGATGCTACAGTGATATAATGAGGGTTGCTATTTACCTAAGAAATGATGCTACAGTGATGTGGTGAGAGTTGCTACGAACCTCAAAATGATGATACAGTGATGTAATGAGAGTTGCTACGAATCTCAAAATGATGCTAAAGTAATGTCGTGAGAGTTGCTACCAATCTCAAAATGATGCGACAGTGATGTCGTGAGAGTTGCTACGAACCTCGAAATGATTCTAAAGTGATGTAATGAGAGTTGCTACAAACCTAAGAAGTGATGCTACAGTGATGTGGTGAGAGTTGATAGTAATTTCAAAATAATACTAAAGCGGTGTAATGAGAGTTGCTACTTCCCTAAGAAATGATGCTACAGTGATGTGGTGAGAGTTGCTACGAACCTCAAAATGATAATACAGTGATGTAATGAGGGTTGCTATTTACCTAAGAAATTATGCTACAGTGATGTGGTGAGAGTTGCTACGAACCTCAAAATGATGCTACAGTGATGTGGTGAGAGTTGCTACGAACCGCAAAATGATACTACAGTGATATAATGAGGGTTGCTATTTACCTAAGAAATGATGCTACAGTGATGTGGTGAAAGTTGCTACGAACCGCAAAATGATACTACAGTGATATAATGAGGGTTGCTATTTACCTAAGAAATGATGCTCTAGTGATGTGGTGAGAGTTGCTACGAATCTCAAAATGATGCTACAGTGATGTGGTGAGAGTTGCTACGAACCGCAAAATGATGCTACAGTGATGTAATGAGGGTTGCTATTTACCTAAGAAATGATGCTACAGTGATGTGGTGAGAGTTGCTACGAACCTCAAAATGATGCTACAGTGATGTAATGAGGGTTGCTATTTACCTAAGAAATGATGCCACAGTGATGTGGTGAGAGTTGCTACGAATCTCAAAACGATGCTAAAGTAATGTCGTGAGAGTTGCTACTATCCTCAAAATGATGCTAAAGTGATGTAATGAGAGTTGCTACAAACCTAAGAAGTGATGCTACAGTGATGTGGTGAGAGTTGCTACGAACCTCAAAATGATGCGACAGTGATGTGGTGAGAGTTGCTACGAATCTCAAAATGATGCGACAGTGATGTAGTGAGAGTTGCTACGAACCTAAGAAGTGATGCTACAGTGATGTAATGAGAGTTGATAGTAATTTCAAAATAATGCTAAAGCGGTGTAATGAGAGTTGCTACTTCCCTAAGAAATTATGCTACAATGATGTAGTGAGAGTTGCTACGAACCTCAAAATGATGCAACAGTGATGTAATGAGGGTTGCTATTTACCGAAGAAATGATGCTACAGTGATGTGGTGAGAGTTGCTACGAACCTCAAAATGATGCTACAGTGATGTCATGAGAGTTGCGACAAACCTAAGAAATTATGCTACAGTGATGTGGTGAGAGTTGCTACGAACCTCAAAATGATGCTACAGTGATGTGGTGAGAGTTGCTACGAACCGCAAAATGATACTACAGTGATATAATGAGGGTTGCTATTTACCTAAGAAATGATGCTACAGTGATGTGGTGAGAGTTGCTACGAACCGCAAAATGATACTACAGTGATATAATGAGGGTTGCTATTTACCTAAGAAATGATGCTACAGTGATGTGGTGAGAGTTGCTACGAATCTCAAAATGATGCTACAGTGATGTAATGAGGGTTGCTATTTACCTAAGAAATGATGCTACAGTGATGTAATGAGAGTTGCTACGAATCTCAAAACGATGCTAAAGTAATGTCGTTAGAGTTGCTACTATCCTCAAAATGATGCTAAAGTGATGTAATGAGAGTTGCGACAAACCTAAGAAGTGATGCTACAGTGATGTGGTGAGAGTTGCTACGAACCTCAAAATGATGCGACAGTGATGTGGTGAGAGTTGCTACGAATCTCAAAATGATGCGACAGTGATGTAGTGAGAGTTGCTACGAACCTAAGAAGTGATGCTACAGTGATGTAATGAGAGTTGCTACTAATCTCAAAATGATGCGACAGTAATGTCGTGAGAGTTGCTACGAATCTCAAAATGATGCTAAAGTGATGTAATGAGAGTTGCTAAAAACCTAAGAAGTGATGCTACAGTGATGTGGTGAGAGTTGATAGTAATTTCAAAATAATGCTAAAGCAGTGTAATGAGAGTTGCTACTTCCCTAAGAAATGATGCGACACTGATGTAGTGAGCGTTGCTACGAACCTCAAAATGATGCTACAGTGATGTAATGAGGGTTGCTATTTTCCTAAGAAATGATGCTACAGTGATGTGGTGAGAGTTGCTACGAACCTCAAAATGATGCTTCAGTGATGTAATGAGAGTTGCTACGAATCTCAAAATGATGCTAAAGTAATGTCGTGAGAGTTGCTACTATCCTCAAAATGATGCAACAGTGATGTAGTGAGAGTTGCTACGATCTTCAAAATGATGCTAAAGTGATGTAATGAGAGTTGCGACAAACCTAAGAAGTGATGCTACAGTGATGTAGTGAGAGTTGCTACGAACCGCAAAATGATGCTCCAGTGATATGATGAGGGTTGCTATTTACCTAAGAAATGATGCTACAGTGATGTGGTGAGAGTTGCTACGAATTTCAAAATGATGCTACAGTGATATAACGAGAGTTGCTACAAACCTAAGAAATGATGCGACAGTGATGTGGTGAGAGTTTCTACGAACCTCAAAATGATGCTACAGTGATGTGGTGAGAGTTGATAGTAATTTCAAAATAATGCTAAAGCGGTGTAATGAGAGTTCCTACTTCCCGAAGAAATGATGCTACAATGATGGAGTGAGAGTTGCTACGAACCTCAAAATGATGCAAAAGTGATGTAATGACGGTTGCTATTTACCTAAGAAATGATGCTACAGTGATGTGGTGAGAGTTGCTACGAACCTCAAAATGATGCTACAGTGATGTGGTGAGAGTTGCTATGAACCTCAAAATGATGCTACAGTGATGTGGTGAGAGTTGCTACGAATCTCAAAATGATGCGACAGTGATGTAGTGAGAGTTGCTACGAACCTAAGAAGTGATGCTACAGTGATGTAATGAGAGTTGCTACAAATCTTAAAATCATGCAACAGTAATGTCGTGAGAGTTGCTACGAATCTCAAAATGATGCTAAAGTGATGTAATGAGAGTTGCTACAAACCTAAGAAGTGATGCTACAATGATGTAGTGAGAGTTGCTACGAACCTCAAAATGATGCTACAGTGATGTAATGAGGGTTGCTATTTACCTAAGAAATGATGCTACAGTGATGTGGTGAGAGTTGCTATTTACCTAAGAAATGATGCTACAGTTATGTGGTGAGAGATGCTACGAACCTCAAAATGATGCTACAGTGATGTCGTGAGAGTTGATAGTAATTTCAAAATCACGCTAAAGTGATGCAATGAGAGTTGTTACTTTCCTAAGAAATGATGCTACAGTGATGTGGTGAGAGTTGCTACGATCCTCAAAATGATTCTAAAGTGATGTAATGAGAGTAGCTACAAACCTAAGAAATGATGCTACAGTGATGTGGTGAGAGTTGCTACGAACCTCAAAATGATGCTACAGTGATGTGGTGAGAGTTGCTACGATCCTCAAAATGATGCTAAAGTGATGTAATGAGAGTTGCGACAAACCTAAGAAGTGATGCTACAGTGATGTAGTGAGAGTTGATAGTAATTTCAAAATAATGCTAAAGCGGTGTAATGAGAGTTGCTACTTCCCTAGGAAATGATGCAACAGTGATGTGGTGAGAGTTGCTACGAACCTCAAAATGATGGTACAGTGATGTAATGAGGGTTGCTATTTACCTTAGAAATGATGCCACAGTGATGTGGTGACAGTTGCTATGAACCTCAAAATGATGCTACAGTGATGTGGTGAGAGTTGCTACGAATCTCAAAATGATGCGACAGTAATGTCGTGAGAGTTGCTACCAATCTCAAAATGATGCTAAAGTGATGTAATGAGAGTTGCTACAAACCTAAGAAGTGATGCTACAGTGATGTCGTGAGAGTTGATAGTAATTTAAAAATAATGCTAAAGCAGTGTAATGAGAGTTGCTACTTCCCTAAGAAATGATGCGACAGTGATGTAGTGAGCGTTGCTACGAACCTCAAAATGATGCTACAGTGATGTAATGAGGGTTGCTATTTACCTAAGAAATGATGCTACAGTGATGTGGTGAGAGTTGCTACGAACCTCAAAATGATGCTACAGTGATGTAATGAGAGTTGCTACGAATCTCAAAATGATGCTAAAGTAATGTCGTGAGAGTTGCTACTATCCTCAAAATGATGCAACAGTGATGTAGTGAGAGTTGCTACGATCTTCAAAATGATGCTAAAGTGATGTAATGAGAGTTGCGACAAACCTAAGAAGTGATGCTACAGTGATGTAGTGAGAGTTGCTACGAACCGCAAAATGATGCTCCAGTGATATAATGAGGGTTGCTATTTACCTAAGAAATGATGCTACAGTGATGTGGTGAGAGTTGCTATTTACCTAAGAAATGATGCTACAGTGATGTAATGAGGGTTGCTATTTACCTAACAAATTATGCTACAGTGATGTGGTGAGAGTTGCTCCGAACCTCAAAATGATGCTACAGTGATGTTGTGAGAGTTGATAGTAATTTCAAAATCACGCTAAAGTGATGCAATGAGAGTTGTTACTTTCCTAAGAAATGATGCGACAGTGATGTGGTGAGAGTTGCTACGATCCTCAAAATGATTCTAAAGTGATGTAATGAGAGTTGCTACAAACCTAAGAAATGATGCTACAGTGATGTGGTGAGAGTTGCTACGAACCTCAAAATGATGCTACAGTGATGTAATGAGGGTTGCTATTTACCTAAGAAATGATGCTACAGTGATGTGGTGAGAGTTGCTATTTACCTAAGAAATGATGCTACAGTGATGTCGTGAGAGTTGATAGTAATTTCAAAATCACGCTAAAGTGATGCAATGAGAGTTGTTACTTTCCTAAGAAATGATGCTACAGTGATGTGGTGAGAGTTGCTACGATCCTCAAAATGATTCTAAAGTGATGTAATGAGAGTTGCTACAAACCTAAGAAATGATGCTACAGTGATGTGGTGAGAGTTGCTACGAACCTCAAAATGATGCTACAGTGATGTGGTGAGAGTTGCTACGAATCTCAAAATCATGCGACAGTGATGTCGTGAGAGTTGCTACAAACCTAAGAAGTGATGCTACAGTGATGTGGTGAGAGTTGATAGTAATTTCAAAATAATGCTAAAGCAGTGTAATGAGAGTCGCTACTTCCCTAAGAAATGATTAGACAGTGATGTAGTGAGCGTTGCTACGAACCTCAAAATGATGCTACAGTGATGTAATGAGGGTTGCTATTTACCTAAGAAATGATGCTACAGTGATGTGGTGAGAGTTGCTATTTACCTAAGAAATGATGCTACAGTGATGTAATGAGGGTTGCTATTTACCGAACAAATTATGCTACAGTGATGTGGTGAGAGTTGCTACGAACCTCAAAATGATGCTACAGTGATATGATGAGGGTTGCTATTTACCTAAGAAATGATGCTACAGTGATGTGGTGAGAGTTGCTACGAATTTCAAAATGATGCTACAGTGATATAATGAGAGTTGCTACAAACCTAAGAAATGATGCGACAGTGATGTGGTGAGAGTTGCTACGAACCTCAAAATGATGCTACAGTGATGTGGTGAGAGTTGCTACGAATCTCAAAATGATGCCACAGTGATGTAGTGAGAGTTGCTACGAACCTCAAAATGATGCGACAGTGATGTGGTGAGAGTTGCTACGAATCTCAAAATGATGCGACAGTGATGTAGTGAGAGTTGCTACGAACCACAAAATGATGCTCCAGTGATATGATGAGGGTTGCTATTTACCTAAGAAATGATGCTACAGTGATGTGGTGAGAGTTGCTACGAATTTCAAAATGATGCTACAGTGATATAATGAGAGTTGCTACAAACCTAAGAAATGATGCGACAGTGATGTGGTGAGAGTTGCTACGAACCTCAAAATGATGCTACAGTGATGTGGTGAGAGTTGCTACGAATCTCAAAATGATGCCACAGTGATGTAGTGAGAGTTGCTACGAACCTCAAAATGATGCGACAGTGATGTGGTGAGAGTTGCTACGAATCTCAAAATGATGCGACAGTGATGTAGTGAGAGTTGCTACGAACCTAAGAAGTGATGCTACAGTGATGTAATGAGAGTTGCTACTAATCTCAAAATCATGCTACAGTAATGTCGTGAGAGTTTCTACGAATTTCAAAATGATGCTAAAGTGATGTAATGAAAGTTGCTACAAACCTAAGAAGTGATGCTACAGTGATGTGGTGAGAGTTGATAGTAATTTCAAAATAATGCTAAAGCGGTGTAATGAGAGTTCCTACTTCCCTAAGAAATGATGCTACAATGATGTAGTGACAGTTGCTACGAACCTCAAAATGATGCAACAGTGATGTAATGACGGTTGCTATTTACCTAAGAAATGATGCTACAGTGATGTGGTGAGAGTTGCTACGAACCTCAAAATGATGCTACAGTGATGTGGTGAGAGTTGCTATGAACCTCAAAATTATGCTACAGTGATGTGGTGAGAGTTGCTACGAATCTCAAAATGATGCGACAGTGATGTAGTGAGAGTTGCTACGAACCTAAGAAGTGATGCTACAGTGATGTAATGAGAGTTGCTACAAATCTTAAAATCATGCAACAGTAATGTCGTGAGAGTTGCTACGAATCTCAAAATGATGCTAAAGTGATGCAATGAGAGTTGCTACAAACCTAAGAAGTGATGCTACAATGATGTAGTGAGAGTTGCTACGAACCTCAAAATGATGCTACAGTGATGTAATGAGGGTTGCTATTTACCTAAGAAATGATGCTACAGTGATGTGGTGAGAGATGATATTTACCTAAGAAATGATGCTACAGTTATGTGGTGAGAGTTGCTACGAACCTCAAAATGATGCTACAGTGATGTTGTGAGAGTTGATAGTAATTTCAAAATCACGCTAAAGTGATGCAATGAGAGTTGTTACTTTCCTAAGAAATGATGCTACAGTGATGTGGTGAGAGTTGCTACGATCCTCAAAATGATTCTAAAGTGATGTAATGAGAGTTGCTACAAACCGAAGAAATGATGCTACAGTGATGTGGTGAGAGTTGCTACGAACCTCAAAATGATGCTACAGTGATGTAATGAGGGTTGCTATTTACCTAAGAAATGATGCTACAGTGATGTGGTGAGAGTTGCTATTTACCTAAGAAATGATGCTACAGTGATGTCGTGAGAGTTGATAGTAATTTCAAAATCACGCTAAAGTGATGCAATGAGAGTTGTTACTTTCCTAAGAAATGATGCTACAGTGATGTGGTGAGAGTTGCTACGATCCTCAAAATGATTCTAAAGTGATGTAATGAGAGTTGCTACAAACCTAAGAAATGATGCTACAGTGATGTGGTGAGAGTTGCTACGAACCTCAAAATGATGCTACAGTGATGTGGTGAGAGTTGCTACGAATCTCAAAATCATGCGACAGTGATGTCGTGAGAGTTGCTACAAACCTAAGAAGTGATGCTACAGTGATGTGGTGAGAGTTGATAGTAATTTCAAAATAATGCTAAAGCAGTGTAATGAGAGTCGCTACTTCCCTAAGAAATGATTAGACAGTGATGTAGTGAGCGTTGCTACGAACCTCAAAATGATGCTACAGTGATGTAATGAGGGTTGCTATTTACCTAAGAAATGATGCTACAGTGATGTGGTGAGAGTTGCTATTTACCTAAGAAATGATGCTACAGTGATGTAATGAGGGTTGCTATTTACCGAACAAATTATGCTACAGTGATGTGGTGAGAGTTGCTACGAACCTCAAAATGATGCTACAGTGATATGATGAGGGTTGCTATTTACCTAAGAAATGATGCTACAGTGATGTGGTGAGAGTTGCTACGAATTTCAAAATGATGCTACAGTGATATAATGAGAGTTGCTACAAACCTAAGAAATGATGCGACAGTGATGTGGTGAGAGTTGCTACGAACCTCAAAATGATGCTACAGTGATGTGGTGAGAGTTGCTACGAATCTCAAAATGATGCCACAGTGATGTAGTGAGAGTTGCTACGAACCTCAAAATGATGCGACAGTGATGTGGTGAGAGTTGCTACGAATCTCAAAATGATGCGACAGTGATGTAGTGAGAGTTGCTACGAACCACAAAATGATGCTCCAGTGATATGATGAGGGTTGCTATTTACCTAAGAAATGATGCTACAGTGATGTGGTGAGAGTTGCTACGAATTTCAAAATGATGCTACAGTGATATAATGAGAGTTGCTACAAACCTAAGAAATGATGCGACAGTGATGTGGTGAGAGTTGCTACGAACCTCAAAATGATGCTACAGTGATGTGGTGAGAGTTGCTACGAATCTCAAAATGATGCCACAGTGATGTAGTGAGAGTTGCTACGAACCTCAAAATGATGCGACAGTGATGTGGTGAGAGTTGCTACGAATCTCAAAATGATGCGACAGTGATGTAGTGAGAGTTGCTACGAACCTAAGAAGTGATGCTACAGTGATGTAATGAGAGTTGCTACTAATCTCAAAATCATGCTACAGTAATGTCGTGAGAGTTGCTACGAATTTCAAAATGATGCTAAAGTGATGTAATGAAAGTTGCTACAAACCTAAGAAGTGATGCTACAGTGATGTGGTGAGAGTTGATAGTAATTTCAAAATAATGCTAAAGCAGTGTAATGAGAGTTGCTACTTCCCTAAGAAATGATGCGACAGTGATGTCGTGAGCGTTGCTACGAACCTCAAAATGATGCTACAGTGATGCAATGAGGGTTGCTATTTACCTAAGAAATGATGCTACAGTGATGTGGTGAGAGTTGCTACGAACCCCAAAATGATGCTACAGTGATGTAATGAGAGTTGCTACGAATCTCAAAATGATGCTAAAATAATGTTCTGAGAGTTGCTACTATCCTCAAAATGATGCAACAGTGATGTCGTGAGAGTTGCTACGATCTTCAAAATGATGCTAAAGTGATGTAATGAGAGTTGCGACAAACCTAAGAAGTGATGCTACAGTGATGCAGTGAGAGTTGCTACGAACCGCAAAATGATGCTCCAGTGATATAATGAGGGTTGCTATTTACCTAAGAAATGATGCTACAGTGATGTGGTGAGAGTTGCTATTTACCTAAGAAATGATGCTACAGTGATGTAATGAGGGTTGCTATTTACCGAACAAATTATGCTACAGTGATGTGGTGAGAGTTGCTACGAACCTCAAAATGATGCTACAGTGATGTCGTGAGAGTTGATAGTAATTTCAAAATCACGCTAAAGTGATGCAATGAGAGTTGATACTTTCCTAAGAAATGATGCTACAGTGATGTGGTGAGAGTTGCTACGATCCTCAAAATGATTCTAAAGTGATGTAATGAGAGTTGCTACAAACCTAAGAAATGATGCTACAGTGATGTGGTGAGAGTTGCTACGAACCTCAAAATGATGCGACAGTGATGTGGTGAGAGTTGCTACGAATCTCAAAATCATAAGACAGTGATGTCGTGAGAGTTGCTACAAACCTAAGAAGTGATGCTACAGTGATGTGGTGACAGTTGATAGTAATTTCAAAATAATGCTAAAGCAGTGTAATGAGAGTTGCTACTTCCCTAAGAAATGATTAGACAGTGATGTAGTGAGCGTTGCTACGAACCTCAAAATGATGCTACAGTGATGTAATGAGGGTTGCTATTTACCTAAGAAATGATGCTACAGTGATGTGGTGAGAGTTGCTACGAACCTCAAAATGATGCTACAGTGATGTAATGAGAGTTGCTACGAATCTCAAAATGATGCTAAAGTAATGTCGTGAGAGTTGCTCCTATCCTCAAAATGATGCAACAGTGATGTAGTGAGAGTTGCTACGATCTTCAAAATGATGCTAAAGTGATGTAATGAGAGTTGCGACAAACCTAAGAAGTGATGCTACAGTGATGAAGTGAGAGTTGCTACGAACCGCAAAATGATGCTCCAGTGATATAATGAGGGTTGCTATTTACCTAAGAAATGATGCTACAGTGATGTGGTGAGAGTTGCTATTTACCTAAGAAATGATGCTACAGTGATGTAATGAGGGTTGCTATTTACCTAAGAAATGATGCTACAGTGATGTGGTGAGAGTTGCTACGAACCTCAAAATGATGCTACAGTGATGTCGTGAGAGTTGAGAGTAATTTCAAAATCACGCTAAAGTGATGCAATGAGAGTTGTTACTTTCCTAAGAAATGATGCTACAGTGATGTGGTGAGAGTTGCTACGATCCTCAAAATGATTCTAAAGTGATGTAATGAGAGTTGCTACAAACCTAAGAAATGATGCTACAGTGATGTGGTGAGAGTTGCTACGAACCTCAAAATGATGCTACAGTGATGTGGTGAGAGTTGCTACGAATCTCAAAATGATGCGACAGTGATGTCGTGAGAGTTGCTACGATCCTCAAAATGATGCTAAAGTGATGTAATGAGAGTTGCGACAAACCTAAGAAGTGATGCTACAGTCATGTCGTGAGAGTTGATAGTAATTTCAAAATAATGCTAAAGCTGTGTAATGAGAGTTGCTACTTCCCTAAGAAATGATGCTACAGTGATGTAATGAGGGTTGCTACGAACCTCAAAATGATGGTACAGTGATGTAACGAGGGTTGCTATTTACCTAAGAAATGATGCCAAAGTGATGTGGTGAGAGTTGCTACGAACCTCAAAATGATGCTACGGTGATGTGGTGAGAGTTGCTACGAATCTCAAAATGATGCGACAGTAAGGTCGTGAGAGTTGCTACCAATCTCAAAATGATGCAAAAGTGATGTAATGAGAGTTGCTACAAACCTAAGAAGTGATGCTACAGTGATGTGGTGAGAGTTGATAGTAATTTCAAAATAATGCTAAAGCAGTGTCATGAGAGTTGCTACTTCCCTAAGAAATGATGCGACAGTGATGTAGTGAGCGTTGCTACGAACCTCAAAATGATGCTACAGTGATGTAATGAGGGTTGCTATTTACCTAAGAAATGATGCTACAGTGATGTGGTGAGAGTTGCTACGAACCTCAAAATGATGCTACAGTGATGTAATGAGAGTTGCTACGAATCTCAAAATGATGCTAAAGTAATGTTGTGAGAGTTGCTACTATCCTCAAAATGATGCAACAGTGATGTAGTGAGAGTTGCTACGATCTTCAAAATGATGCTAAAGTGATGTAATGAGAGTTGCGACAAACCTAAGAAGTGATGCTACAGTGATGTAGTGAGAGTTGCTACGAACCGCAAAATGATGCTCCAGTGATATAATGAGGTTTGCTATTTACCTAAGAAATGATGCTACAGTGATGTGGTGAGAGTTGCTACGAATTTCAAAATGATGCTACAGTGATGTAATGAGAGTTGCTACGAATCTCAAAATGATGCTAAAGTAATGTCGTGAGAGTTGCTACTATCCTCAAAATGATGCAACAGTGATGTAGTGAGAGTTGCTACGATCTTCAAAATGATGCTAAAGTGATGTAATGAGAGTTGCGACAAACCTAAGAAGTGATGCTACAGTGATGTAGTGAGAGTTGCTACGAACCGCAAAATGATGCTCCAGTGATATAATGAGGGTTGCTATTTACCTAAGAAATGATGCTACATTGATGTGGTGAGAGTTGCTACGAATTTCAAAATGATGCTACAGTGATGTAATGAGAGTTGCTACGAATCTCAAAATGATGCTAAGGTAATGTCGTGAGAGTTGCTACTATCCTCAAAATGATGCTAAAGTGATGTAATGAGAGTTGCTACAAACCTAAGAAGTGATGCTACAGTGATGTGGTGAGAGTTGCTATGAACCTCAAAATGATGCGACAGTGATGTGGTGAGAGTTGCTACGAATCTCAAAATGATGCGACAGTGATGTAGTGAGAGTTGCTACGAACCTAAGAAGTGATGCTACAGTGATGTAATGAGAGTTGCTACTAATCTCAAAATCATGCTACAGTAATGTCGTGAGAGTTGCTACGAATCTCAAAATGATGCTAAAGTGATGTAATGAGAGTTGCTACAAAACTAAGAAGTGATGCTACAGTGATGTGGTGAGAGTTGATAGTAATTTCAAAATCATGCTAAAGCGGTGTAATGAGAGTTGCTACTTCCCTAAGAAATGATGCTACAATGATGTAGTGAGAGTTGCTACGAACCTCAAAATGATGCAACAGTGATGTAATGAGGGTTGCTATTTACCTAAGAAATGATGCTACAGTGATGTGGTGAGAGTTGCTACGAACCTCAAAATGATGCTACAGTGATGTGGTGAGAGTTGCGACGAACCTCAAAATGATGCTACAGTGATGTGGTGAGAGTTGCTACGAATCTCAAAATGATGCGACAGTGATGTAGTGAGAGTTGCTACGAACCTAAGAAGTGATGCTACAGTGATGTAATGAGAGTTGGTACTAATCTCAAAATCATGGTACAGTAATGTTGTGAGAGTTGCTACGAACCTCAAAATGATGCTAAAGTGATGTAATTAGAGTTGCTACAAACCTAAGAAATGATGCTACAGTGATGTGGTGAGAGTTGATATTAATTTCAAAATAATGCTAAAGCGGTGTAATGAGAGTTGCTACTTCCCTAAGAAATGATGCTACAATGATGTCGCGAGAGTTGCGACTATCCTCAAAATGATGCTACAGTGATGTGGTGAGAGTTGCTACGATCCTCAAAATGATGCTACAGTGATGTGGTGAGAGTTGCTACGAATCTCAAAATGATGCTACAGTAATGTCGCGAGAGTTGCGACTATCCTCAAAATGATGCGACAGTGATGTAGTGAGAGTTGCTACGAACCTAAGAAGTGATGCTACAGTAATGTCGTGAGAGTTGCTTCGAACCTCAAAATGATGCTACAGTGATGTAGTGAGAGTTGCTACGAACGTAAGAAATGATGCTACAGTGATGTAGTGAGAGTTGCTACGAACGTAAGAAATGATGCTACAATGATGTAATGAGAGTTGCTACTTACCTAAGAAATGATGCGACAGTGATGTGATAATTGCGATGAAGCTCATAATGAAACTACAGTGATGTAGTGAGAGTTGCTACGAACCTCAAAATGATGCAGGGTGACTTTGTGGAAAGTCTTGCACTCCCAACACATTCATTCTCACGAATGCAGTGTCAGGTCAGAGCCAAGGGAGCCTCCATGTCCACAGATGTCCACATGGCAGCTGGACTTCCTTTTTCACTCCCTCCCGTTCCTCCTGGTACTTTTTAGCCACCGTTTGTTTGATGGTCTAAAAATGACACCCAGAGTAAATCAATACATTGAAATTAGAGATGAAATAAACTGGAGATATCAACGACTGCTTTAGATCATTTCCACACAAACCTTTCTGGTTGGCAAACATATGAGGCTCAAGGACCTGAACCAGTTCCCTGAACCCTTCCCTCTCAACAGTGCTGAGGGGCTGGCAGTCCTTCAGGATCAAATTCAGCAGAGCCTCATCCAGCATCTGCTTCCTGGAAGCTGGATGGTTAAAGATGAAGGAGAGAAGAAATGAATAGGAATTAATGATCAGTGAAGCAACTGTGAGTCAGTTGGAGAGTGGCTGTATACCTGAGTTCATCCTGGTGGATCTGGGACTTCATTCTCATGCCTGGCCCCATCATGCCTCAGCACTGAAGAGGTGCTTTTGTTGAGATGAGACGCTTCTGTCCAACAAATGCGACATTCAACCTGCAGAAAAGAACATGAGTACTCAGCTAAAAGTTCCTTTCTTCATGGTGACTGGTGTTTCTTAGTCTTAGACCACCAGGTTTCCAATGAGGTGTATCGGATACGTTGTTGTGTGCCGCTGAAATCCGTCCAATTCCGGCGTTGTTTCCTCATGAAATATGTTTGCCTTAAAGCTCATTAAAGTGTTGAACCACAATATCGTTCACCATAACTTAGTCAACTTCAAGATAACCTACTTCTACATTCCAGTCCCGGCTGCTCCTGTTCTGCTGCAGTCCAGAAAACAACAACCCGATACAATTGGCGCTCCTTCCCACAGCTCCGGCCCGGATCCGCATGGTTCCGCTGACTGACTGTGAGACGCGCTCCCTCCAGAGTGGCACAGCCCGATGGGGGTCCTTATCTGGCACGGGGGCGTAAAACAGGTGCGACTGGAAAGCCTGGTTTATTCTGAGTCGCGGGAACGCGTTGCTCTGCAATTCACCGCCAAGCCGCTAGGGTGTGTGGCTTTGTCTTTGTATTGTTTACGGGGCTCTTGTCGGATTCCTTGGTTTTCTTCCGGTCACAGACAACAATTGTTGGCAATTTGTTAGTCTTTGTAGTGCCGCGAATACACCTTTCTTCGTCTTGGTCCATTTTTTCTTGACGCTGTCACCTCAGAAACTTTGAAAATGGCGGTGTTGTTGTGCTGCGACTGAACCGGAAATGACGTTTTGAGCGGACCAATTACAGTCCTCGACGGTGACGTCACCCCGCGGCGACGCGTTGCGGAGGCAGGATATTTTGGAGGCGCGTTTAAGGCTTCGGCGTAGGTACGAATACTACTCGACACAGAAGCATAAATCAGGCTTAAATCAGGCTTTATAGTCCAACAGGAAGTTAGCATGTCAGGGATGAGACACCCTGATAGTCCAACAGGAAGTTAGCATGTCAGGGATGAGACACCCTGATAGTCCAACAGGAAGTTAGCATCTCCATGGTTCCCTTGACCAGAAGCCAGTGGGATCGTTCCATTCTGACATCTTGATTGACATTTGTCCTTCTCTTAGCTAAATAGCTGGCAATCATTTGAAAAAAAAAACCTTGATTTACTTTTTGTATTTTGATCTTCAGCTCATTTGCATACTTTTGTTAAAATTCTCCCCTTTTTGTGTTTGTTTGTTTTTTGCTGCTTTTTTTAGCACAAAGTCCACCTGGTGCCGAAAGACCAGTTCAGCATGGACTACATTGAACCTTCAGTCCGCTGCATCAGCACCCATGGACGGTTCCCCCTTGACAGGTGGGTTCTTGTGAGGAATATTAGTGGGACAGCACTCTTGTTAGAACGGTTCTGATCCACCTTCCCTCCCCCTGTAGCTCCTCCTGTGTCCCCTCAGTGCTCTTGTTAGAACGGTTCTGATCCACCCCCCCCCCCCCTGTAGCTCCTCCTGTGTCCCCTCAGCGCTCTTGTTAGAACGGTTCTGATCCACCTTCCCTCCCCCTGTAGCTCCTCCTGTGTCCCCTCAGCGGTCTTGTTAGAACGGTTCTGATCCACCTTCCCTCCCGCTGTAGCTCCTCCTGTGTCCCCTCAGCGCTCTTGTTAGAAGGGTTCTGATCCACCTTCCCTCCCCCTGTAGCTCCTCCTGTGTCCCCTCAGCGCTCTTGTTAGAACGGTTCTGATCCACCTTCCCTCCCCCTGTAGCTCCTCCTGTGTCCCCTCAGCGCTCTTGTTAGAACGGTTCTGATCCACCTTCCCTCCCCCTGTAGCTCCTCCTGTGTCCCCTCAGGCTCTTGTTAGAACGGTTCTGATCCACCTTCCCTCCCCCGTAGCTCCTCCTGTGTCCCCTCAGCGCTCTTGTTAGAACGGTTCTGATCCACCTTCCCTCCCCCTGTAGCTCCTCCTGTGTCCCCTCAGCGCTCTTGTTAGAACGGTTCTGATCCACCTTTCCTCCCCCTGTAGCTCCTCCTGTGTCCCCTCAGAGCTCTTGTTAGAACGGTTCTGATCCACCTTCCCTCCCCCTGTAGCTCCTCCTGTGTCCCCTCAGCGCTCTTGTTAGAACCGTTCTGATCCACCTTCCCTCCCCCTGTAGCTCCTCCTGTGTCCCCTCAGCGCTCTTGTGAGAACGGTTCTGATCCACCTTCCCTCCCCCTGTAGCTCCTCCTGTGTCCCCTCAGCGCTCTTGTTAGAACGGTTCTGATCCACCTTCCCTCCCCCTGTAGCTCCTCCTGTGTCCCCTCAGCGCTCTTGTTAGAACGGTTCTGACCCACCTTCCCTCCCCCTGTAGCTCCTCCTGTGTCCCCTCAGCGCTCTTGTTAGAACGGTTCTGATCCACCTTCCCTCCCCCTGTAGCTCCTCCTGTGTCCCCTCACGTTTCCAAACTCCCTCCCACTGGCTGGTGCTGAAGGAGGGCCAGAGCTCCTCCTACAGGAGCCCATCCTGGCCTCCCCCGCTGCAGCTCCTCCACTGACCTCCCACCAGAGAGATGAGCCCCCTGGTTCAGAGGTGACAGACCACCTCTGGGAGCAGACAACAGAGACCACATCAGGCTGGACTCCGTGCAGGTACGGAGGCTGACGGCTGCTGAGTGAGTGAGTTTACGACGCTCCCACCACTGCTGCTGGATTGATTTAACACATCTGGAATATTGAGATTTATTCTGGGTCAACATCTGCATCTGTTGAAGTCCTCAGTCTCCATGCAGGTGGTGTTGTTCCAGATAAAAGGTCTCAATAACAGCATCACTCCAGGTGAAACCATTCCAAAGAAGGCTAAGTGGAGCTGGCATATCAGCCCCCAATGGAAGCCTGCTGCTGCTGCCAAGCTCTCCATGTCATCATGGAAAAGTTGATTGTTCAACTCAATGTTTTTCCCATTGGGAGGAGATTTGTTGTTCCACCATGAAGTCTTTTCTGGTGATGAGTTTGTGTGTTGTAGTAGCATGAAGATATCTTGTTATCATGATCAACTCATCTGGCCTGGTGGAAGAACGCTGCTGTGTTTGGATTCAGACGAGTCAAATCTGAACCAGGGACTTGTAGTTTTATCCTCGGTCTCCGGACTCATAAAATGGAGACCGGCCCAGTTTGACACTTTTGAACTCCTCCATGATGTTCAAATCTCATGACTGAGATTCGTGATTGGAAACATCGGCGGTTCAGGAAAGAAAACATGTACCATTGAACATCGCTCTCATCCTTCTACTCAGAACGCTGCGGTGGACTCCACCGTGTCCAGGCTTTGGGCAGATACGTCTTCATCCTCCACCACCACCAGCCGCTCCACCCCACCCACCCTGTGCAGGTCTACATTACCAGGGTCGGATCTGGCAGGGTGGAGGATCTTTGATTCATCTTAGCTTTCCTGATCCGGCTGTTTGAGAAACATTAAAATGGAGATGGTTGTTTGCGTCTTTCAGGCCACGCCAACGCCTCCTTCTGTCCCCACGCTCACGGCTGCCGAAATGTGCCGGTGTCTGAAAACCAGATCATTCTGGATGTGCCGGACCACCAGGTCCTCCTCACCTGCAGGTTCCTGCAGGCAGAGCCCTGTGGTGGTAGGTTTCCTGCTCCTCTGCTGGACTGATACCCTCTCCCTTTCCTGACACGTATCTGCTGTTTCTACTCTGTGCCTCCTTCTCCTCTGTCAGGCCTGGACTTCTTCCTTCTGTCTCTCCAGGATCACGTCCTGGTGGTGCCTGAGAGCAGCTCCAGCTCCAGCTCCCTGAACCAAGAACCACTGGAGAAATCTGACCACTTCATCAGCAACTGTGGCCTCAACAGCTTTCATGTCAAGTCGGTGTCTCCAAGCCTGAGTTGGTCCCTGTTCTGTATCCCTGAATGTTCTAGAGGAACTAAACTGGGCCTGACTGGGACGCTTCTGTCTGCTCAGATTTGGGTTGTGAATGCATTCAGATGTCATTTACAAGCATTGGAACTAAAGACCTGAGCCTCAAGAATATTTAGTTCTTGATTTACTTTCTCTTGCAGGGTTTCATTTTGTGCTAATTTTCTTTTGAAGATCTTTGTTTTTTTGTTGTCCTTCCATTTAGCAAGTTTGGCTAAGAACCGTTTCCCCACTAAACTAATTTTCCTAAAATGTCTCGCTAACGTTTCCTTTTTCTCTGTCGTCCCTCCTGTCCTTCGTCTCCATTCTGTCTCAGCTCAGCTGTGTCTCTTGGGCTCTCTTCAAAAACGGCGCCCTGCCTTGTGCCTGCCATGAGGTTGGAGCTGAGAGTGACACCTGCGAGTCATTTGGTGGTCGGTGCCGCTGCAGGCCCCACGTGATTGGCCGAGACTGCTCCATGTGGGCCGCGGGTTGCTGGGGATTCCCCACTGCAGACGTGAGTGTCAGATTGGATGAATGATGAGTAATAAGGGCTTTTAATGATGAGTGAGAGGACGGACCAAAGCAACCTGTCCAACCATCAGAGGACAGTTTGTTGTTCTCGTTTCAACTCTTACTACATTTCTGTAAGCATCATTTCGAGTTTATTAGCAACTATCACTGTATTACTGTTAGCATCATTTTGAGATCATTAGCAATTCTTCTGACATCACTGTTGCATTATTTTGAGGTTCGTAGCAACACTTACTACATGACTGTCAGCATCAATTTGAGGTTATTCGAAACTTTCACTCCATTACTGTTAGCATCATTTTGGGATCATTAGCAATTCTTACTACATCACTGTCAGCACCATTTTTGAATTCATTAACAATTTTCTTACGACATTACGACATCACTGTAGCATTATTTTGACGTTAGTAGCAACTCGTACTACATGACTGTCAGCATCACTTTGAGGTTGTTCAAAACACTTACTACATTACTGTCAGCATCACTTTGAGTTTATTAGCAACTATCACTACATTACTGTTAGCATCATTTTGAGATGTTGAGCAATTCTCACGACATCACTGTCGCATTAAATTGAGTTAATTAGCAACTCTTACTAAATGACTGTCAGCATCACTTTGAGGTTGTTCGAAACTCTTACTACATTACTGTAAGCATCACTGAGTTTCTTAGCAACTATTACTACATTACTGTTAGCATCATCTTGAGTTCATTAGCAATTCTTCCGACATCACTGTCGCAATATTTTGAGGTTCGTAGCAACTCTTACTACATTACTGTCGCATTATTTTGAGGTTCGTAGCAACTCTTAGTACATGACTGTCAGCATCACTTTGAGGTTATTCGAAACGTTCACTCCATTACTGTTAGCATCATTTTGAGTTCATTAGCAATTCTGACTAAATCACTGTCGCATCATTTTGAGATCATTAGCAATTCTTCTGACATCACTATCACATTATTTTGAGGTTCGTAGCAACTCTTACTACATTACTGTCAGCATCACTTTGAGTTTATTTGCAACTATCACTACATAACTGTTCGCATCATTTTGAGTTTATGAGCAATTCTCACGACATCACTGTCGCATTGAATTGAGTTCATTGGCAACTCTTTCTCAATGACTGTCAGCATCACTTTGAGGTTGTTCGAAACTCTTCCTACATTACTGTAAGCATCACTGACTTGATTAGCAACTACCCCTACATTACTGTTAGCATCATCTTGAGTTCATTAGCAATTCTTCCGACATCACTGTCACATTATTTTGAGGTTCGTAGCAACTCTTAGTACATGACTGTCAGCATCACTTTGAGGTTATTCGAAACGTTCACTCCATTACTGTTAGCATCATTTTGAGTTCATGAGCAATTCTTTCTAAATCACTGTCGCATCATTTTGAGATCATTAGCAATTCCTCTGACATCACTGTCACATTATTTTGAGGTTCGTAGCAACTTTTACTACATTACTGTCGCATTATTTTGAGGTTCGTAGCAACTCTTACTACATTACTGTCAGCATCACTTTGAGGTCATTCGAAAGTTTCACTCCATTACTGTTAGCATCATTTTGAGTTCATTAGCAATTCTTACTACATCACTGTCGCATCATTTTGAGATCATTAGCAATTCTTCCGACATCACTGTCGCAATATTTTGAGGTTCGTAGCAACTCTTACTACATTACTGTTGCATTATTTTAAGGTTCGTAGCAACTCTTGCTACATGACTGTCAGCATCACTTTGAGTTTATTAGCAACTATCACTACATTACTGTTAGCATCTTTTTGAGTTGTTGAGCAATTCTCACGACATCACTGTAGCATTAAATTGAGTTCATTCGCAACTCTTACTCAATTACTGTCAGCATCACTTTGAGGTTTTTCGAAACTCTTACTACATTACTGTAAGCATCACTGAGTTTCTTAGCAACTATCACTACATTACTGTTAGCATCATCTTGAGTCTTTAGCAATTCTTCCGACATCACTGTCGCAATATTTTGAGGTTCGTAGCAACTCTTAGTACATGACTGTCAGCATCACTTTGAGGTTATTCGAAACATTTACTACATTACTGTAAGCATCACTGACTTGATTAGCAACTACCACTCCATTACTGTTAGCATCATTTTGAGTTCATTAGCAATTCTTCTGACATCACTGTCGCATTATTTTGAGGTTCGTAGCAACTCTTAGTACATGACTGTCAGCATCACTTTGAGGTTATTCGAAACGTTCACTCCATTACTGTTAGCATCATTTTGAGTTCATTAGCAATTCTTCCGACATCACTGTCGCAATATTTTGAGGTTCGTAGCAACTTTTACTACATTACTGTCGCATTATTTTGAGGTTCGTAGCAACTTTTACTACATGACTGTCAGCATCACTTTGAGGTTATTCTAAACGTTCACTCCATTACTGTTAGCATCATTTTGAGATCATTTCCAATTCTTCTGACATCACTGTCGCATCATTTTGAGATCTTTAGCAATTCTTCCGACATCACTGTCGCATTATTTTGAGGTTCGTAGCAACTCTTAGTACATGACTGTCAGCATCACTTTGAGGTTATTCGAAACATTTACTACATTACTGTAAGCATCACTGACTTGATTAGCAACTACCACTCCATTACTGTTAGCATCATTTTGAGTTCATTAGCAATTCTTCTGACATCACTGTCGCATTATTTTGAGGTTCGTAGCAACTCTTAGTACATGACTGTCAGCATCACTTTGAGGTTATTCGAAACGTTCACTCCATTACTGTTAGCATCATTTTGAGTTCATTAGCAATTCTTACTAAATCACTGTCGCATTATTTTGAGATCATTAGCAATTCTTCTGATATCACTGTCGCAATATTTTGAGGTTCGTAGCAACTTTTACTACATTACTGTCGCATTATTTTAAGGTTCGTAGCAACTCTTACTACATGACTGTCAGCATCACTTTGAGGTTATTCGAAAGTTTCACTCCATTACTGTTAGCATCATCTTGAGTTCATTAGCATTTCTTCCGACATCACTGTCGCAATATTTTGAGGTTAGTAGCAACTCTTACTACATGACAGTCAGCATCACTTTGAGGTTCTTCGAAACACTTACTACATTACTGTCAGCATCACTGACTTGATTAGCAACTACCACTACATTACTTTTAGCATCATCTTGAGATCATTAGCAATTCTTACTACATAACTGTCAGCATCACTTTGAGTTTATTAGCAACTATCAGTACATTACTGTTAGCATCATTTTGAGTTGTTGAGCAATTCTCAAGACATCACTTTAGCATTAAATTGAGTTCATTAGCAACTCTTACAACATGACGTTCAGCATCACTTTGAGGTTGTTCGAAACACTTACTACATTACTGTAAGCATCATTTTGAGTTCATTAGCAATTCTTCCGACATCACTGTCGCAATATTTTGAGGTTCGTAGCAACTCTTACTACATTACTGTCGCATTATTTTGAGGTTCGTAGCAACTCTGACTACATGACTGTAAGCATCACTTTGAGGTTATTCGAAAGTTTCACTCCATTACTGTTAGCATCATTTTGAGTTCATTAGCAATTCTTACTACATCACTGTCGCATCATTTTGAGATCATTAGCAATTCTTCCGACATCACTGTCGCAATATTTTGAGGTTCGTAGCAACTCTTACTACATTACTGTTGCATTATTTTAAGATTCGTAGCAACTCTTAGTACATGACTGTCAGCATCACTTTGAGGTTATTCGAAACGTTCACTCCATTGCTGTTAGCATCATTTTGAGATCATTACCAATTCTTCTGACATCACTGTCGCATCATTTTGAGATCTTTAGCAATTCTTCCGACATCACTGTCGCATTATTTTGAGGTTCGTAGCAACTCTTACTACATGACTGTCAGCATCATTTTGAGGTTCTTCGAAACACTTACTACATTAGTGTAAGCATCACTGACTTGATTAGCAACAACCACTACATTACTGTTAGCATCATCTTGAGATCATTAGCAATTCTTACTACATAACTGTCAGCATCACTTTGAGTTTTTTAGCAACTATCACTAGATTACTGTTAGCATCATTTTGAGTTGTTGAGCAATTCTCACGACATCACTGTCGCATTAAATTGAGTTCATTAGCAACTCTTACTCAATGACTGTCAGCATCACTTTGAGGTTATTCGAAACTCTGTCTACATTATTTTAAGCGTCACTGAGTTTCTTAGCAACTATCACTACATTACTGTTAGCATCATCTTGAGATCATTAGCAATTCTTACTACATAACTGTCAGCATCACTTTGAGTTCATTAGCAACTATCACTACATTACTATTAGCATCATTTTGAGGTTAGTAGCAACTCTTACTACATGACTGTCAGCATCACTTTGAGGTTGTTCGAAACACTTACTACATTACTGTAAGCATCACTGACTTGATTCGCAACTATCACTACATTACTGTTAGCATCATTTTGAGTTCATTAGCAATTCTTCCGACATCACTTACGCATTATTTTTAGGTTCGCAGCAACTCTTACTACATGACTGTTAGCATCACTTTGAGGTTATTCGAAACTTTCACTCCATTACTGTTAGCATCATTTTGAGTTCTTTAGCAATTCTTACTACATCACTGTCGCATCATTTTCAGATCATTAGCAATTCTTCCGACATCACTGTCGAATTATTTTGAGGTTCGTAGCAACTCTTACTACATGACTGTTAGCATCACTTTGAGGTTATTCGAAACTTTCACTCCATTACTGTTAGCATCATTTTGAGTTCATTAGCAATTCTTCCGTCATTACTGTCGCAATATTTTGAGGTTCGTAGCAACTCTTACTACATGACTGTCAGCATCATTTTGAGGTTATTCGAAACTTTCACTACATCACTGTCGCATCATTTTCAGATCGTTAGCAATTCTTCTGACATCACTGTCACATTATTTTGAGGTTCGTAGCAACTCTTACTACATGACTGTCAGCATCACTTTGACTTTATTAGCAACTATCACTACATTACTGTCAGCATCATTTTGAGTTGTTGAGCAATTCTCACGACATCACTGTAGCAGTAAATTGAGTTCATTAGCAACTCTTACTAAATGACTGTCAGCATCACTTTGAGGTTGTTCGAAACTCTTACTACATTACTGTAAGCATCACTGAGTTTCTTTGCAACTATCACTACATTACTGTTAGCATCATTTTGAGTTCATTAGCAATTCTTACTACATTACTGTCGCATCATTTTCAGATCATTAGCAATTCTTCCGACATCACTGTCGCAATATTTTGAGGTTCGTAGCAACTTTTACTACATTACTGACGCATTATATTGAGTTTCGTGGCAACTCTTACTACATTATTGTTGCATTATTTTAAGGTTCGTAGCAACTCTTACTACATTACTTTCAGCATCACTGAGTTTCTTCGCAACTATCACTACATTACTGTTGGCATCATCTTGAGTTCATTAGCAATTCTTCCGACATCACTGTCGCAATATTTTGAGGTTTGTAGCAACTCTCAGTACATGAATGTCAGCATCACTTTGAGGTTATTCGAAACGTTCACTCCATTACTGTTAGCATCATTTTGAGTTCATTAGCAATTCTTAATAAATCACTGTCGCATCATTTTGAGATCTTTAGCAATTCTTCTGACATCACTGTCGCATTATTTTGAGGTTCGTAGCAACTCTTAGTACATGACTGTCAGCATCACTTTGAGGTTATTCGAAACTTTCACTCCATTACTGTTAGCATCATTTTGAGTTCATTAGCAATTCTTCCGACATCACTGTCGCAATATTTTGAGGTTCGTAGCAACTCTTACGACATTACTGTCGCATTATTTTGAGGTTCGTAGCAACTCTTACTACATGACTGTCAGCATAACTTTGAGGTTATTCGAAACTTTCACTCCATTACTGTTAGCATCATTTTGAGTTCATTAGCAATTCTTCCGACATGACTGTCGCAATATTTTGAGGTTCGTAGTAACTTTTACTACATCACTGTCGCATCATTTTCAGATCATTAGCAATTCTTCTGACATCACTGTCACATTATTTTGAGGTTCGTAGCAACTCTTACTACATGACTTTCAGCATCACTTTGACTTCATTAGCAACTATCACTACATTACTGTTAGCATCATTTTGAGTTGTTGAGCAATTCTCACGACATCACTGGAGCATTAAATTGAGTTCATTAGCAACTCTTACGAAATGACTGTCAGCATCACTTTGAGGTTGTTCGAAACTCTTACTACATTACTGTAAGCATCACTGAGTTTCTTAGCAACTATCACTTCATTACTGTTAACATCATCTTGAGTTCATTTGCAATTCTTCCGAAATCACTGTCGCAATATTTTGAGGTTCGTAGCAACATTTACTACATTACTGTCGCATTATTTTGAGGTTCGTAGCAACACTTATTACATTACTGTCAGCATCACTTTGAGGTTATTCGAAAGTTTCACTCCATTACTGTTAGCATCATTTTGAGTTCATTAGCAATTCTTACCACATCACTGTCGCATCATTTTGAGATCATTAGCAATTCTTCCGACATCACTGTCGCATTATTTTGAGGTTCGTAGCAACTCTTAGTACATGACTGTCAGCATCACTTTGAGGTTATTCGAAACGTTCACTCCATTACTGTTAGCATCATTTTGAGTTCATTAGCAATTCTTCCGACATGACTGTCGCAATATTTTGAGGTTCGTAGTAACTTTTACTACATCACTGTCGCATCATTTTCAGATCATTAGCAATTCTTCTGACATCACTGTCACATTATTTTGAGGTTCGTAGCAACTCTTACTACATGACTTTCAGCATCACTTTGACTTCATTAGCAACTATCACTACATTACTGTTAGCATCATTTTGAGTTGTTGAGCAATTCTCACGACATCACTGGAGCATTAAATTGAGTTCATTAGCAACTCTTACGAAATGACTGTCAGCATCACTTTGAGGTTGTTCGAAACTCTTACTACATTACTGTAAGCATCACTGAGTTTCTTAGCAACTATCACTTCATTACTGTTAGCATCATCTTGAGTTCATTTGCAATTCTTCCGAAATCACTGTCACAATATTTTGAGGTTCGTAGCAACATTTACTACATTACTGTCGCATTATTTTGAGGTTCGTAGCAACACTTATTACATTACTGTCAGCATCACTTTGAGGTTATTCGAAAGTTTCACTCCATTACTGTTAGCATCATTTTGAGTTCATTAGCAATTCTTACCACATCACTGTCGCATCATTTTGAGATCATTAGCAATTCTTCCGACATCACTGTCGCATTATTTTGAGGTTCGTAGCAACTCTTAGTACATGACTGTCAGCATCACTTTGAGGTTATTCGAAACGTTCACTCCATTACTGTTAGCATCATTTTGAGTTCATTAGAAATTCTTACTAAATTACTGTCGCATCATTTTGAGATCTTTAGCAATTCTTCTGACATCACTGTCGCATTATGTTGAAGTTCGTAGAAACTCTTACTACATTATTGTTGCATTATTACTACATTATTATTATTATTACTATATGTCTCTCAGCATCACTTTGAGGTTTTTCGAAACACTTACTACATTACTGTAAGCATCACTGAGTTGATTAGCAACTATGACTACATTACTGTTAGCATCATTTTTAGTTCATTAGCAATTCTTAATAAATCACTGTTGCATCATTTTGAGATCTTTAGCAATTCTTCCGACATCACTGTCGCAATATTTTGAGGTTCGGAGCAACTCTTACTACATTATTGTTGCATTATTTTAAGGTTCGTAGCAACTCTTACTACATTACTGTCAGCATCACTTTGAGTTTATTAGCAACTATCACTACATTACTGTTAGCATCATTTTGATTTCATTAGCAATTCTTCCGACATCACTGTCGCATGATTTTGAGGTTCGTAGCAACTCTTGCTACATTACTGTTGCATTATTTTGAGGTTCGTAGCAACTCTTACTACATGACTGTCAGCATCACTTTGAGGTTGTTCGAAACACTTACTACATTACTGTAAGCATCACTGAGTTTCTTAGCAACTATCACTACATTACTTTTAGCATCATTTTGAGTTTATGAGCAATTTTCACGACATCACTGTAGCATTAAATTGAGTTCATTTGCAATTCTTACTAAATGAATGTCAGCATCACTTTGAGGTTGTTCGAAACTCTTACTACATTACTGTAAGCATCACTGAGTTTCTTAGCAACTATCACTACATTACTTTTAGCATCATCTTGAGTTCATTAGAAATTCTTCCGACATCACTGTCGCAATATTTTGAGGTTCGTAGCAACTTTTACTACATTACTGTCGCATTATTTTGAGGTTCGTAGCAATACTTACTACATGACTGTCAGCATCACTTTGAGGTTATTCGAAAGTTTCACTCCATTACTGTTAGCATCATCTTGAGTTCATTAGCAATTCTTCCGACATCACTGTCGCAATATTTTGAGGTTCGTAGCAACTCTTACTACATGACTGTCAGCATCACTTTGAGGTTGTTCGAAACACTTACTACATCACTGTCAGCATCACTGAGTTGATTAGCAACTATCACTACATTACTGTTAGCATCATTTTGAGGTTAGAAGCAACTGTTACTACATGACTGACAGCAACACTTTTAGGTTGTTCGAAACACTTACTACATTACTGTAAGCATCACTGAGTTAATTCCCAACTATCACTACCTTACTTTTAGCATCATTTTGAGTTCATTTGCAATTCTTCCGACATCACTGTCGCAATATTTTGAGGTTCGTAGCAACTCTTACTACATGACTGTCAGCATCACTTTGAGGTTATTCGAAACTTTCACTCCATTACTGTTAGCATCATTTTGAGTTCATTAGCAATTCTTCCGACATCACTGTCGCAATATTTTGAGGTTAGTAGCAACACTTACTACATGACTGTCAGCATCACTTTGAGGTTATTCGAAACTTTCACTCCATTACTGTTAGCATCATTTTGAGTTCATTAGCAATTCTTACTACATCACTGTCGCATCATTTTGAGTTCATTAGCAATTCTTACTAAATCACTGTCGAATCATTTTGAGATCATTCGCAATTCTTCTGACATCACAGTCGCATCATTTTGAGGTTCGTAGAAACTCTTGCTACATGACTGTCAGCATCACTTTGAGGTTATTCGAAACACTTACTACATTACTGCAAGCATCACTGAGTTGATTAGCAACTATCACTACATTACTGTTGGCATCATTTTGAGATCATTAGCAATTCTTCCGACATCACTGTCGCATTATTTTGAGGTTCGTAGGAACTGTTGCTACATGACTGTCAGCATCACTTTGAGGTTTTTCGAAACACTTACTATATTACTGTTAGCATCACTGAGTTTATTATCAACTATTGGGTTCGTAACAACTCTTCCTACATTACTGTCGCATTATTTTGAGGTTCGTCGCAACTCTGAGTACATGACTGTCAGCATCACTTTGAGGTTATTCGAAACTTTCACTCCATTACTGTTAGCATCATTTTGAGTTCATTAGCAATTCTTACTAAATCACTGTCGAATCATTTTGAGATCTTTAGCAATTCTTCTGACATCACTGTCGCAATATTTTGAGGTTCGTAGCAACTCTTGCTACATGACTGTCAGCATCACTTTGAGGTTATTCGAAACACTTACTACATTACTGCAAGCATCACTGAGTTGATTAGCAAGTATCACTACATTACTGTTAGCATCATTTTAAGTTCAATATCAATTCTTCCGACATCACTGTCGAAATATTTTGAGGTTATTAGCATCTTTTACTACATTACTGTCGCATTATTTTGAGGTTCGTCGCAACACTTAGTACATGACTTTCAGCATCACTTTGAGGTTGTTCGAAACACTTACTACATGACTGTAAGCATCACTGAGTTTATTAGCAACTATCACTACATTACTGTTAGCATCATTTTGAGTTCATTAGCAATTCTTACTACATCACTGTAGCATTATTTTGAGGTTATTAGCAACTCTTACTACATTACTGTAGCATTATTTTGTGTTCATTAGCAATCATAGACATCACTGTAGCATTATTTTGAGGTTATTAGCAACTCTTACTACATCACTGTCGCATTATTTTGAGGTTCGTAGCAACACTTACTACATGACTGTCAGCATCACTTTGAGGTTATTCGAAACGTTCACTCCATTACTGTTAGCATCATTTTGAGTTCATTAGCAATTCTTACGAAATCACTGTCGCATCATTTTGAGATCTTAAATTCTTCTGACATCACTGTCGTATTATTTTGATGTTCGTAGCAACTCTTACTACATTACTCTAAGCATCACTGAGTTGATTAGCAACTATCACTACATGACTGTTAGCATCATTTTGAGTTCATTAGCAATTCTTACTAAATCACTGTCGCATCATTTTGAGATCTTTAGCAATTCTTCTGACATTACTGTCGCATTATTTTGAGGTTCGTCGCAACACTTAGTACATGACTTTCAGCATCACTTTGAGGTTGTTCGAAACACTTACTACATGACTGTAAGCATAACTGAGTTTATTAGCAACTATCACTACATTACTGTTAGCATCATTTTGAGTTCATTAGCAATTCTTACTACATCACTGTCGCATCATTTTCAGATCATTAGCAATTCTTCCGACATCACTGTCGAATTATTTTGAGGTTCGTAGCAACTCTTAGTACATGACTGTCAGCATCACTTTTAGGTTATTCGAAACGTTCACTGCATTACTGTTATCATCATTTTGAGTTCATTATCAATTCTTACTAAATCACTGTCGCATCATTTTGAGATCTTTAGCAATTCTTCTGACATCACTGTCGCATTATTTTGAAGTTCGTAGCAACTCTTACTATATGACTGTCAGCATCACTTTGAGGTTTTTCGAAACACTTACTACATTACTGTAAGCATCACTGAGTTGATTAGCAACTATCACTACATTACTGTTAGCATCAGTTTGAGTTTGTTCGAAACACTACATTACTGTCAGCATCACTTTAACTTTCTTAGCAACTATCACTACATTACTATTAGCATCATTTTGAGGTTAGTAGCAACTGTTACTACATTACTGTAAGCATCACTGAGTTTATTAGCATCCATCACTACGTTACTGTTAGCATCATTTTGAGATCATTACCAATTCTTCTGACATCACTGTCGCATCATTTTGAGATTTTTAGCAATTCTTCTGACATCACTGTCGCATTATTTTGAGGTTCGTAGCAACTCTTACTACATGACTGTCGGCATCACTTTGAGGTTGTTCGAAACACTTACTACATTACTGTAAGCATCACTGACTTGATTAGCAACTATCACTACATTACTGTTAGCATCATTTTGAGTTCATTAGCAATTCTTCCGACATCACTGTCGCAATATTTTGAGGTTCGTAACAACTCTTACTACATTACTGTCGGCATCACTTTGAGGTTGTTCGAAACACTTACTACATTACTGTTAGCATCACTGAGTTGATTAGCAACTATCACTACATTACTGTTAGCATCAGTTTGAGTTTGTTCGAAACACTTACTACATTACTGTCAGCATCACTTTAACTTTATTAGCAACTATCACCACATTACTATTAGCATCATTTTGAGGTTAGTTGCAACTCTTAGTACATGACTGTCAGCATCACTTTGAGGTCATTCGAAACGTTCACTGCATCACTTTCGCATCATTTTGAGATCTTTAGCAATTCTTCTGACATCACTGTCGCATTATTTTGAGGTTCGTAGCAACTCTTACTACATGACTGTCACCATCACTTTGAGGTTGTTCGAAACTCTTACTACATTACTTTAAGCATCACTGAGTTTCTTAGCAACTATCACTACATTACTGTTAGCATCATTTTAAGTTCATTAGCAATTCTTCCGACATCACTGTCGCAATATTTTGAGGTTCGTAGCAACTTTTACTACATTACTGTCGCATTTTATTGAGTTTCGTGGCAACTCTTACTACATTATTGTTGCATTATTTTAAGGTTCGTAGCAACCCTTACTACATTACTGTCAGCATCACTGAGTTTCTTCGCAACTTTCACTCCATTACTGTTAGCATCATTTTGAGTTCATTAGCAATTCTTACTAAATCACTGTCGCATCATTTTGAGATCTTTAGCAATTCTTCCGACATCACATTTGCAATATTTTGAGGTTCGTAGCAACTCTTACTACATTTCTGTTGCATTATTTTAAGGTTCGTTGCAACTCTTACTACATTACTGTCAGCATCACTTTGAGTTTATTAGCAACTATCACTACATTACTGTAAGCATCTTTTTGAGTTGTTGAGCAATTCTCACGACATCACTGTAGCATTAAATTGAGTTCATTAGCAACTCTTACTAAATGACCGTCAGTATCACTTTGAGGTTGTTCGAAACTCTTACTACATTACTGTAAGCATCACTGAGTTGATTAGGAACTATCACTACATTACATTTGGCATCATCTTGAGTTCATTAGCAATTCTTCCGACATCACTGTCGCATCATTTTGAGATCTTTAGCAATTCTTCTGACATCACTGTCGCATTATTTTGAGGATCGTAGCAACTCTTACTACATAACTGTCAGCATCACTTTGAGTTCATTAGCAATTCTTACTACATCACTGTAGCATTATTTTGAGGTTATTAGCAACTCTTACTACATTACTGTAGCATTATTTTGTGTTCATTAGCAATCATAGACATCACTGTAGCATTATTTTGAGGTTATTAGCAACTCTTACTACATCACTGTCGCATTATTTTGAGGTTCGTAGCAACACTTACTACATGACTGTCAGCATCACTTTGAGGTTATTCGAAACGTTCACTCCATTACTGTTAGCATCATTTTGAGTTCATTAGCAATTCTTACGAAATCACTGTCGCATCATTTTGAGATCTTTAGCAATTCTTCTGACATCACTGTCGCATTATTTTGATGTTCGTAGCAACTCTTACTACATTACTCTAAGCATCACTGAGTTGATTAGCAACTATCACTACATTACTGTTAGCATCATTTTGAGTTCATTAGCAATTCTTCCGACATCACTGTCACAATATTTCGAGGTTCGTAGCAACTTTTACTACATTACTGTCGCATTATTTTGAGGTTCCAAGCAACTCTTAGTACATGAATGTCAGCATCACTTTGAGGTTATTCGAAACGTTCACTCCATTACTGTTAGCATCATTTTGAGTTCATTAGCAATTCTTCTGACATCACTGTCGCATTATTTGGAGTTTCGTAGCAACTTTTACTTCATTACTGTTACATTATTTTTAGGTTCGTATCAACTCTTATTTGACTGTCAGCATCACTTTGAGGTTGTTCGAAACACTTTCTACATTACTGGAAGCATCACTGAGTTTATTAGCAACTATCACTATGTTACTGTTAGCATCGTTTTGAGTTTAATAGCAATTCTCACGACATTACTGCCAGCATCATTTTTAATTTACTCGCAACTCTAACCAAATGACTGTCAGCATCACTTTGAGGTTATTCGAAACTTTCACTCCATTACTGTTAGCATCATTTTGAGTTCATTAGCAATTCTTACGACATCAGTGTTGCATCATTTTGAGATCATTAGCAATTCTTACTACATCACTTTCACATTATTTTGAGGTTATTAGCAACTCTTACTGACATCACTGTCGCATTATTTTGAGGATCGTAGCAACTCTTACTACATGACTGTCAGCATCACTTTGAGTTCATTAGCAATTCTTACTACATCACTGTAGCATTATTTTGAGGTTATTAGCAACTCTTACTACATTACTGTAGCATTATTTTGTGTTCATTAGCAATTCTTACAACATCACTGTCGCATTATTTTGTGTTTCGTGGTGTGGCAAGGCGAGCGGTGGGGAACAGTTGCCAACAACGCCACCTGTGGGCTTTCACCCCAGTATATAAACAAAATTTCAAAATGACCAGGCTTCCATTTGAACACAGGCACACAGGTCGAGAGACACAACAGGACAGGACCGTGATTTCCAATTATAAAAATACTTTTATTAGAAAAATAGTTTAAAATGAGCAACAGACTAAATGAATACCAATGGATAAAATAAGGAGTGCAAGAGGAATTACCGAAAGGAAAAGGGGACAGGGCTGGGGCTTACCACGACAGCGGTAACGAAAAGGGGAGGGATCCAAAAAAGAATACTACACTGCACCCGTGACACAGCAAACCAAAAAATAATCATGAATAAGGAACCACCACCAGGGGGACCGCTGCCGCTCTGGGCCCTCAACACCTGTCAAAGAGAAGAAAAGAACACCATCAAAAACATGAAATCAAGGCAACCCTCACACACGAACTAAATATCACTACCACAAATAACCCAACAGAAACTGTTTTAAATCCAAATGATCAAAATGGGGAGCAAAAGGCAACAATAATAATAATAATAATAATAATAATAATAAGGGTTCTAAACAATAAATCAAATGTAACCCACAAAAACTAACAGTAATAATTCAAAGAAAGAAATAACAAATAGAAAAGGAATAAACTCAAGTAATTAAGGAAATGTCTGCCCCTCTAATTAAAACCAGGCTCCAAGGGGGATGGCTCAGCGCCGATGAGGGTCGGGATGCCCTCTCTTGGCCCACGTTGAGGCTCTTATGAAGGCCGTAGTGCACGGCTTTAACCGCCGTTACCTGGATCAGAGCCGTTGTGAGCCGAATCGGCAAGAATCCAGACTGAAGAAGAGAAGAAGAGGAAGAACCAAAACAGCAGCGAGGCTCACAGCAGCAATTGACGGCTGCGCACTGCAAAATAAACAAGTTAACCTAATTAAAATGTGGATGAAGGGCATTACAGAATAACAAAAGCTAAGAATAAACATTTCCTACCGGAGGGCAGAATCGTGGTGTCAGACAAGGCAGGAGGAGGAAGCCCGCAGCCCAGACTACACAAACAATGGCCGGGAGAGGATAATCAGAACACCACAGACCATCGGCAGCTTGATATGAAAGGCAGACAACTACGCGTCTTACCCCCAGAAAGCGCACCACGCACACACCGGCCCAAGGGAGACAGCCCAGCTCCCGGTAACACCACACCGCTGGACGGAGCAAAACCGGAGTAAACAGGGGGCCGATGACACTGAATAATGGAGCAGAGCAAGCATGCATACCTTTGTTTGTAACCGATCTGCTGACCAGCGAGACGCCACCACGCACGGCTGTCGGCTCTGTAAAGGAGGGAGAGGAAGTGGAAAGGACGGAGAAGGGTCGGACCAGGTCTACTGCTAGGTGACCACTCACTATCGTCTGCCACACTGCCCCTCATGGTGGGGAGTGTAGCGCCATCCTGCCACAGTTGGTTTGCCAGTGTGTTTACATCAGGATTTCTAGTTGAGAGTGTTTGCTCATCTCTTCCAGAAGCTTCTTCTAGAGTTGAGCCTGGATGATCCTGACACATCACTGACACACACACACACACACTCCCAGTCACTAACCCATATTGTCATCACTTAAACACCACTGGAGTATTGAAAGAGATTCCACATGTTGGTCAACCAGAGAAGCTCCAACTGGTGAAGGTCATCCAACCCTGCATGAAGGTCAACCTCCATCATCTGCTGCTCATTTGCAGGGACTTAGCTCCAATGGTAGAGTGCTAGCTTAGCATGTGAGAGGTAGAGGGATCCATGCCCTCCTTCTCAGAATACTTCAGCTTGTTCTGTTGATCAGAGGAGCTGCTGGGTGATGAATGCTGATGTTAGAATATGAACTACTAAAAATGTTCATCTCCAGTTTAAAGTTAATATTAAATTTAAAGTAGAAAACTCTTCCCTCTTCAATCCTGTCACTCAGTGTTGTAAACTGTTTCTAACAAATTCTACTGTTAAACAGTTCAAGTGTTTCTAATGAAGCTGAATGTTCTCCTCTACTTTCCTCAGTTGTGTTTCTTTCATGTCCTCCTGACATCAAAGACAGAATTCTAGGTACAAATAAAGACACTATCAAAGCCTCCTGATGACATCATCATCAATTCTGTCTTTGATCTGTGTCTGTCCAGCCTGTCCTGAGTGGATCCAACAGTTTCCCATGGGTGACTCTGTCATGGTCTCTCTCCTGCTGTCTCCAACTCTGAGTGCTTCTACTGGTTTCTCTCCATCGTCCTTGTTGCTAGGCAGAGCACTGGTGAGGACTGAGGCCAGTGATGTCATCACCTCCAGCTGAGACCTGCCAGGTGTTCCTGCTTCATTCAACTCTGCTGCCTCTGCCACTGCCCTGACTGGTGAGGCTGACAGCAGGTTCTCTCTCATCTAAACTCTCTACAATGGAGGCTGAAATCCTTGTGATTGGTGGTTCAATCATCAGGTCTGTTGAACTCCCAGGTGCCATCACCTGCTGTCTTCCTGGTGCCAAAGTTATGGACATTATTGAACGTCTCCAGGACTCATCGATCTCCACCCCTCCTGCAGGTTTTCCCTGTCTCTGTGTGGGTTCTCTCTGGTTCTCCAGCTTCCTCCCACAGTCCAAAGACATCAAGAGGGTAGTGGTTACCTGAACACTCTAAATGACTGTGAGTGTGAATGGTTGTCTGTCTGTGTGTGTTGGTCCTGGGATGGACTGGCGACCCATCAAGGGTGAACCCCCTCCTCACCTGATGTCAGCTGTGATAGGCTCCACCCCCACGAACCATTGCAGACAATCAGTATAGAAATGGAAACTTAGCTGCTATGTTGAATCACTAAAACCTTCTGAAGTCTACTTTTGCTTCAGTGGTAAAGTAGAATGTTATTAACTCTCTCAGTGGTTTGAATTCTGATTTCCACCTCTTTTTATCAGATCCACATTTCAAAACAACCAGGTTTATTTGGCTCCTTTCTTTTAGCAGAGGATGGTTTTGATCCATCAACCTCTGGTTCTGGTCCCAGCTCTCTTCCTCTGCTCCTCTCTGCTCTACCATCTATTGAACAGGTCTTGATTTAGGAGAGCAGGACTGAGACAAGAACAGGAATGTGAGTGTTGAAGGTTCACAATTTGGCTCTGAAGCCTCAGCAGGTAAAGATTCATCTCTTATTTCAGAGGTGATTTGAAGAATCCATTGTTGCTGAACTGTTGATGCTTCAGTTTCTGGACGTTCACCGGTGGAATGTTTGTGGGTCAGAGGTGAAAAGAGGACAAGTGCACCTGTTGTGTGTGATGGGGCACCAGCATGGAGGAAGTTGTCTTACATTTCCAGCTAAACAGCAGGAAACTTCAAGTAAAGAATTAAAATGATTTAATTCAGTGTTTAACTCCCAGGCCTCTGGAATAAAACCCAAGGAACAACTGACCACCTCACCATGACTTCACACTGATAACCAGGAGGTAACCTGGTAGTCAGAGCAGCGGTGCTCAGGTCTGTGGACTCAGAGGAGGGTTCTTCTTCTGGTCCTGGGTTTGAAGACATCAGCAGCCTTGTTGGAGTCAACTGGGATGTTCCTCTCAACAGACAGCAGCATTAAATCAGAGAGCCTGTCTGCTCCATGGCTCCTCCTGAGCTGGTCCTGGATCAGCTTCAGTTTGGAGAGTCACTGTTACACTGGAGCAGAGGTCACTGGCAGTGCTGCATATACTGGGAGGAGCCTGTGGCTCTGGGTACACTGTGCCCATGTTGTTGGCTTGAAGGCAGCTCAGCGTTACTGCACATTGTTGAGTGACAAAAACAGCCAACACCTCCAGCACAGAGAGGAGAGACCTGCCACACCTCTCCAGAGACATGATGGCAGTGGTGGGATTTGAACCCACGCCTCCTCAGAGACTGGAGCCTTAATCCAACACCTTAGACCACTCAGCCACACTACCTCACTGAACTGTTTAGTGAGTTGGTCTGCTAAACGCATGTTGAAGAAGAAGTAACAATGATTTCAAACTTATTCTGAAGGGTGACCCCTTCCCTCCCGTGGTCTCAGGAAGTGACGACAGCACCGCAAGAAGAAGCCAGGAAAGAAATGGAAAAAGGACTCAATTTAAACAGAGCCTTTCTACCTCAGCAGCCATGCTAGCAAACCCCCTTTTGTCTGGTTTGGACAGACAGACAGACAGACAAACAGACAGACAGACTACTTTATTAATCCCTTTTGGACGTTCCACGAGGGAAATTGCACTCTCCTCAACATACATTCACAGCACTGTTACAATAGATTAGACTAAAAATAGCAAAGAAGAGAAAACAAAGACTACATATATATCTATATCTATATCTATCTCTATATATATATATATGTATATATATGCGCATATATATATCTATATCTATATATCTCTATATATGCATATATATGCGCATATATATATATGCATATATATGCATACATATGCATATATATATGCATATATATGCATACATATGCATATATATATATGCATATATATGCATACATATGCATATATATATATATGCATATATATATATATATATGCATATATACACGTGCCTGTGCCTGTGTGTACCTGGATGGTTATGTATATGTGCATAGTGACAGGAATAATCATAATATTAATTGTTCTTAATTGTTATTATAACAATAATAATACTAATAACACTAATAATGATGATGATATCATATAATAATGGTGATGATGATATAATATAATAAAAATATAATAGTTATAATAATAATAATAACAATAATAACAATAATAATAATAATAATAATAATAATGTACAGTCTCTTATATTGCACGAGTGTCCAGTTGTTATTGGGTTAAGCTAATGGTGCTCAGCCCTCTCCTACAGTCCTTCTGTTGGCCCTCCCCTCCTCCAGTGAGGAGTTTAACAGTTTAATGGCTCGGGGGATGAAGGAGGTCTTCAGTCTGGTTGTTGTTTGGTGACTGTGGATGAACACACAGGAGAAGTTGAGCATGAATCTGTGTTCCTGTTCACTTGAATACATACAGGAGTGTGAGGTGGAAATACTATTGTTTATTTTTGTTCTGATTTCAGAACTGTTGACACAACGGTGTCAGATTAAAGCATCTCCACCTTCCAGATGCTGGTCTCCTTCTGGGGTCCTGACTGACCTCCATCTTGTGTTCTGGATCCACCTGAACCCAGCAGCTCCAGATCCCTTCACTCCTTACAGGGATAGAAAATGGCTGCTGGATGGAAGTCCCCCAACTGTGGCTGTTCTGAAACTCTTCTCCTCAGTCACTCCTGAGTTGACACTGAGATGGAAACTCTGGACCAAGTCAGATCAGCTGTTCTGAACCTGATACTCAATCAGCTGTGAGTACGTTCACCTTGAGTGTCACATGTGTACAACCATGACAAAATGACATCATCAATGGAGCCCTGATACCACGAATCACCATGACAACAACAAACAAAATAACAAGTTATTTCACTTCAATTCACTGAAACAAGACCTTCATATATTTATGATGACATCACCAATATGAGCCTTCCCAGTCTGTCAGGGGGTAGAATTCAGTCAGCACCAATGACATCAGAGTCAGAGTTTAGAGATCAAAGACAGACATTAAAGTCTCTCTGATAAAACAAAAATATAGTGTAGTACACTGGAAAAGAATATTGCAGTATATTAAATATGATGTTTCCATGGAGGGGCAGTTTGACTTTTTATTCTTGGATGCATTTATATTTTAGAATCAGAAAGGCAGTGACAGTGACATCATCAAGACAAAACCTGGTGTTACAAAGGTGAGGGGAACAATTTTAACAGTCAATCCAAAATTTAGGCCTGAAGTTTGAAAATAATATTAGCTAGCTAGCAACATTAGCTAGTTAACGTTAGCAAGCTGGTGATATTTAGCACCACCAACTAGTTAAACAAGGTCAACAGCTGTAATGATGATGGTCACATGATTTAACCTTCCTCCTGTGTGACCTGTTGGAGGTTTTAAATGCAGCAAAGAACCACATCAATTTGTTTATTGTATCAAGGATTTTTGACTTTGTCAGGAACCTCTAGTTCAACAAAATAAAACCAACAAATGTTTTTCACTGAATGACCAAATAGTGAGGGTCTGTCTGGACCAGTTATCAAAATAAGATGATAAAGCAACAATCAGAGCCAAACCTGAAGTCAGAAGTGCACTGTCAGCAACCCTGCCAGCAGCTCCTCTCCCAGTCATGGGAGCTTCAGGGACTCTCATCAGCCTCGTTCTCCCATCGACCTGCACAACAACACAACAAACAAAGACCATCCTTGATGTGTCTGCATAGACTGCATTTGTGTTGTGGACCCACATCCACCAAGAGTGCAACAGCGTCCTCCTCAGCAGCCCTGCCTCAACACCAACCAGAACAGCCACAGCCACAACCCCACTCAGGATCTGGTTCCAGAAGAAAGAGGGTCAGGACTGCCCAAGCAGTCAGGACAGCAGGACAAATGGATTGTGCTTCAACTGCAGGAAACATCTCTGCAGAGATCACACAGAAGTGTCACACATGCATCTAAACACACAATCAATCAATATTTCCATGGATAAGGAAGCCTAACAAGGTCACCAAGAGATGGAAACAACTTGGAGGATAGAAAATTGTTTTAGTTTATTTGACAGCTGATTGAAGACGTGGGTCAAAACTGACCGTTACCATAGAGATGGGAACAGAAAGCTGACACAAGAGGAAGGTTCCAGCTCTGAAAAAGGAGTTTGATCAAAATCTTGAACTGACAGTAGAAATATCCTTTTGTATGTTGACCTTTGTTGACAGAAGTCACTTTAGCTTGGCAGTGAAAAGAATGGCTGCTAGCTTGACAAAGAACTGCACAAACCAGGTTCAAGCTGGACTTTGGACCCTGGTATCTGCAACGACTCCATCAACTCCTAATCTAGCAGCTCTGCTGGGTCCAACTATTTTACAGAACATTTGACAGACCTGTGGAGCAGTGAGGACACACAAGAGTTGATCACATGATCCACTGAAGCGCCATTTTACCTGCCACTGAGGTCACCAACATGAGCTGGAGTTGGGACTCTTGAACTGAACCTGGTATCACAGCGACACCTACTGCTGCAAAATGGAACAGCAACATTGAACCCAAGTACAGGATTGGAGGGAGACTGATGGTCGCTGTTTGGGTTTTTGAAGAACAAGGAGGGCGTGGCTTCAAGTTGGATTCTCAGAGACTATTTCCCCAACCTCTACATTGGAATCTACACTGTCATCCAGTCATGTGACTGAAGTCATCCAGTCATGTCAGTGATGTCACTCTGCAGGACTGTCATTGCCGTCACATTATAGAAAAGAATCCAGACTCCACTTTTATGAGGCAGTTTTGGTCTTTAAACACTTGACAGTTCCAGGAGATTTAGTCTGGCTCAAGATCTTCAGATCAACCCAGGACAGAAGGCTATGACTCCATTGGATTGTATAGTTGGAGCATTCAGAGATCTGGTGGATCTCAGTAGGAGCTGTATTTATCCACTGAATGATCCTGGTCAATGTGATCCTGCTCCTTCATCTCTAAGGCTGAAAGGCAGGAGGACCTGACTGAGAAGAAAGCTGCCCTTGAGCAGCTTCAGTCTCTGTGTGACAACACACATGCAGAAAACCAGAACTTGAGGGAACAAGTTTCTACTCTTGAACGTGAGAATAAAAGAGCAATCCAGGAGCTCCAGAACCTCACTGCTGTGGTGGCCAACCTCAAAACGGTCCAGGACAAGAACCAGACTCAGATAGAAGATCTGAACGCAACAGTCCACAGTCTTCAGCGTGAGGGGAGGAAGGTTGATGGAGAGAACAATGAGCTCAGAAAAGAGCTGACCCAGGTTCAGTCTCTGAGGGAGAGAGAACAGGTGGAGATGAAATGTCTTGAGGAAGACCTGACTGAGAAGAAAAGTGCACTTGATCAGCTTCAGTCTCTGTGTGACAAGAGATGGACAGAAAACCAGAATTTGTGGGGACAGGTTTCTAGTCTTGGACAAGAGAAGATTATTGCATATCAGCTGGTAGAGAACATGTCTGCCATGGTGGGCAACCTTGAATCTGTGAGGGAGGAGAACCAGACTCAGATCAGAGACCTGAACACACAAGTCCACAATCTTCAGCTTGAGGTGAAGATGGTTTACAAGGAGAAGTGTGACCTCAAGTGTGAGCTCAACTCCATCCAGGCAGAGAAGAACAAAAGGAGAGAAGAACTCACTGAGAAGAAGGCGACTCTTGAACAGCTGAGGTCCCAGAGTGAGGAGAGAGAGGCAGAAAATGGATGTTTGAGGAGACGATGCAGTAGACGAGTTTCTACTGCATCTCAGGAGACAGAGACCTTCGCTGCAGAGTTGGCCCACCTCGAATCAAGGAAGGACCAGGACCCCACAAAGAGTGAGAGTCTGAACGGTGAAGTTCAGAGTCTTCTATGTGCAGTGAGAACAAAAAAGAAGAAAAGGAACAGTGCTCAGTGGGAAATCCTGGGAAATCTTCAGGATTTAAAAAGCTGTTTGAAAGAGGAAAATCATAACCTTCAAGTGAAGGTCCAGCAAACTTCTGAAGAGCAAGCAGACTCTCCCCTACGTCCAGCCAGAGAAGAGCAAGCAGACTCTCCCCTACGTCCAGTCAGAGAAGAGCAAGCAGACTCTCCCCTACGTCCAGCCAGGGAAGAGCAAACAGACTCTCTCCTACGTCCAGCCAGAGAAGAGCAAGCAGACTCTCCCCTACGTCCAGCCAGAGAAGAGCAAGCAGACTCTCCCCTACGTCCAGCCAGAGAAGAGCAAGCAGACTCTCCCCTACGTCCAGCCAGAGAAGAGCAAGCAGACTCTCCCCTACGTCCAGCCAGAGAAGAGCAAGCAGACGCTCTCATATGTTCTTCTGCAGAGGAGCGATGGGATTCTGCTGCATGTCCTGCAACTGAAAAGCAGAATGATGGGGGCACCCTGGAGACTGGACCTGCTCCGGGTCAAACCAGAGGTCTACTGAGCCGTGAGACATCTGGTGTAGAAGATGCTCTGTTCATGTTCATAGTTTCTTCTTTGTGTGCTTTTCCTCAACTTTGTTTTCTTTGTTTGTTATATATGATGATACCTTGATCACCACAGCAGTTGATCCCAGCTTGATTAGCTGAGTGCTTTGCAGTCTAAAGCACTTTAGTGACACCTATGGGGTCCCTTATCCTCCCTGACCACAGGGATTCAGCCTCAGTGAAGGAGAGTGAACCTTCCAGGTTGCAGCTCCTAGACTCTGGAACGCTCTCCCACTGGACATGAGGACGCTGGGGACGCCTTCAGAAAGAAGCTAAAGACCCATTTGTTTAGTAATATTATTGTTCATGATGGAATCGTCCCTCTGTACCTGCCCACACAGGTCAAGAGGTCAACTGATTCCCTGTTTAAAACAGCTCTTCATCACATGGATGTGCATCCCAACAGTCAGAGCTCACAGACGCTCCTATTCCCTCCAGTGTGAGGCACTACGAGTGACTGATGAGGGTCAGGGGGGTCAGGCTAGTCCAGATAGTGGGTCTGTATGAGGATGTTAGGGAGGGATAAGGTAGTGGCAGAGTTCAGGCTGTAGTTGTGCTCCAACAGTTGAGACAGGGCAGGACAAAAAATGACCTCCTGATGGCGTTAGGAGTGATTCTTACAAGAACCAATCAATAAAAGTGGGTGGTGACCTGCTCATGTGACGCTTGTGTTGATGATTACTGGGTCTCCTCCATGCTCATTTATCATGAATGAATCCCTCTGAGTAAAACACCTGATGACTCCTGAGTTGGTTCACAAAATGTGTGAATGTGTGTGTGTGTGTGCGTGTGTGTGTGTGTGTGTGTTCCAACTGGAAGGAAACTGAATAATAACCAGACTAACTTTTGTCATGGACCAAGTCTGGTTGACTCACTAAATTCATAACTCAAGTGATTATTTAATTAATAAACAGAACATTTGTCTCAAGTCATGATCAAATTAATGTAAAATCTGAGCAACGAGGGTTTAAAAATGTTCCAATGAGCCAAACCAATGTTGACAGTTAAAAGAAGCCAATGTGGGAGGATTCTTTCTGTCTCAGCAGTAAAGACCAATCCCACAGCTCACGTGAAGCATCAGGTCCTCTGTGAGAGGTGGGAATCCAACCAGGGACCTTTAGAATCCACACCAATCTTCCCTGACCTCATAGAAACTGGAACCTTTCAACAAATAAATTCTAATTCAACTCAGCAGCAACTCTAGAACAGTTGCTAACTTGCTAATTCCTATTAGCTCCAGATCAGACAATGCAGGCTCACCTTCACGCTTGGTTGTACGACCACCACCAGTTGAAGCTTCTCTGGTTCAACAAACTCTGGGGACTCAAGACACAAGTCAGCACCGGTGCAGGTCCAGATCCAGATGTTAGCTGAGGGGGACAATGGCTTAAGGGAGCTCCAGGTAGCTGGTTTGAACTGGTCCCTCATCTCTGTGAGTAGAGACCATCTGAGGTGGAGGGGGAAGATCTGCTTTGACCTCCTGATCTCCCAGTAAAGCCAGTATAGATGTTGAGCTTGGAGGAGTTGATGGCCTCCTTCATCTTCTTGTTGGAGATGTTTGCTAAACTCAGCACCACCACAGATCAGAGGAAAGTCCACTTGTCAGCTGGACACTGGAGTTTCTAGTGACCTGCAGGATCTTAGTTGTGGTGGCAGCAGGCCTGTTCCAAGAGCTTTGCTCACATTCCTGATCAGGCTTCATAATGGTTCTGGACCACTGAGTGATAGAAGCTGATCCTGGGGGTGGACTGTCTTTAGGGGGCTGAGGTGTGTGGTGGTCTTGGTGGACCCTCTGCATCTCAAGCTGAGACAACAGAGTCCTGTGTTCTTGAGTCATTGTGTATAGTCTCTGTTGTTTGAGCGCTCAGTGTGGTCCCTGATGGTCTAGTGGCTAGGATTCGGCGCTCTCACCACCGCGGCCCGGGTTTGATTCCCGGTCAGGGAATGAGTTATTTAGAGGTTGAGGGAGAGGTGATCAGGTGGTCCACATGATGGTGGAGGTGATGAACTGTGAATCCATCATGGCTCCACTCTCACCCCCATTGTAGTGTTCTTGGTTCACTCTGCCATGGCCCCATGTTGAAGGGTGACTGTCTCATTCAGGTTCAACCCTTTGTTAGACTCTATTAAGTCACTGACTCCAGCAAGGACAAACTCTGTAATCCTCCTTAGTAGCTTTGGTTCCTTGCAGCACAGAAAGTCCATTCACTGATGTAGGAACTGGAAAACTTAGAGCTCCATTCCTTCCTCCATTGAGCAGAACAAACAGAGAGCAGTTCCTCCTACAGTTCTCAGAAAGTCTGAGGGCACCAAAGAAAGGAGAGAAATGCAATCAATGTTGAATTCATTTACATTTCTTATATTTGATCAAAGCTTAACTTAACTTAATAAGCTTAATAAGCTGCCATCAACCTTGATGATCAACTCCTTCACTGTGTAGTTCAAAGTCCCTGGTTTGATTTGTTTCAGGACTTCAGAAGCTCCAATCCTCTCAAAGTTCTAGTGAGAGTGGAAGAGATTATAAATGACAGAAGCAGGGCCCTCACTCAGAACTGAACCAGCTCAGTTGGGAGAGCGTTAGACTGAAGATCTAAAGGTCCCTGGTCCGATCCCAGGTTTCAGCAGAGGAGCAGCATTGACTTTACTTTCCAGTGGAGGAACTGCAGACATGAAGGAAACTAACATCTTGTCCTGTGCATTCTTACGACATTCAGGACATTTTTGGAGCCTCTTGTTGGATTTTGCCACAGAGAATCAGAGCCAGTCAAAAGCATGGTGGACTTTAACATGGAGGACTGAACAAGTCAAGAAAGCAGCAGTTTGACCTTCACAGGTGTTTCTTTTCCTGTCTCAATGCTGTAGAAAGAACCTGAGTAGCTCAGATGGTAGAGCATCAGACTTTTAATGTGAGGGTCCAGGGTTCAAGTCCCTGTTCAGGTGCTGTGGAGGTTCCAGTGTTTGACAACATGGTACTGGATGAAGTTTAGTGTTGAACAAACTGTCATCATCAAAAGTAGAAGTGTTCTTGTCTTGCCACTGTGAGACAGTCGCTAGAAAACTGACCAACAATAATTTCATGTGGCATGCAATTAACAAAAGACCACAAATGACACTGGTCAAGTCAGTTTTATTTCTATTGAACCAAATCACAACAAAGTTCTCTCATGACTCTTTACTAGTAGAGCAGGTCTAGAACCAAACTCCTTCAATGAACCTCCACCCAACAATTCTCCATCAGCAGCACATCCTGCAACAGTGGTGATGAAAACCTTCCTTTTAACAGACAGGAACATCGAGCAGATCCAGGATCAGTGGGGACGGCCTTCTGCTTTGACCGGTTGGAGGGAAAGAGAGCAGGAGAGCGGGGCAGAGACAAAGACAGATAATGGAGGAAGACAGATATGCAGAAGGAAAGAGAGGGACAGAGATAAAGAGAGAGATTAGTGAAGAGACTGATGGACAGACGGTGAGCAGGTGGAGCTACGGGTGGCACTTTGAGCCTCTTCAGGTCTGCAGCCTCCTCCAGCAGCACCCACATCTGGGATGAGGGGAGCCTGAAGGCTCTGGAGAAGGAGACGAGTTAGTAATACATATGAGTATGATTTATGTATGACACATATAGGAGGACAGAAAGGAGGAGAGAGAAGCCCAGTGCACCATGGGAGATCCCCCAGCAGCCTAAGCCTTTAGCAGCATATCTAAGGGCCAGCCTAAGCAGCCCAACTATAAGCCTGATCAAAAAGGAAGGTCTTTCGTCTGCTCTTATAGGTCAAGAGGGTGTCTGCATCCTGGACTGAAACTGTGAGACGGTTCCACAGGAGGGGAGCCTGATAGCTGAAGGCTCTGGCTCCCAGTCTACTGTTAGAACTCTAGGAACCACCAGTAACCCCGCATCCTGGGAGTGAAGGGTTCTAGCTGGATAATAGGGGACTAGGAGCTCTGTCAGGTATGAAGGAGCCTGACTGTTAAGGACTTTGATGGTAGAAGGAGAATTTTGAATTCTCTTCTAAATTTGACAGGGAGCCATGCAGAGAGGCCAGTACAGGAGAGACATGGTCTCTTCTACTAGTTCTAGTCAGGCAGCAGCGTTCTGGACCAGCTGGAGAGTCTTGAGGGACCTACTGGTGCAGCCTGATAGGAGGGAATTGCAGTAATCCAGCCTGGAAGTGACAAAGGCATGGACAAGTTTTTCTGCATCTTTTTGAGACAGGATGTGTCTGATCTCAGCAATGTTTCACAAATGAAAGAAAGCAGTCCTAGAAATTTGCTGAATGTGGGCATGAAAGGACAGATCCTGATCAAAGAGAACTCCTAGGTTCCTTAGGGTGGTGCTGGGGGCCAACGTGATACCTTCCAGGGTACCTGTCTCATTAGATAAACTTGTAAAGTGTCATGAGATAACTTCTGTTGGGATTTGGCACAAAATAAATAAAATTGACTTGACTTGATAGAATTAAATTTAAAGTAGAAAACTCTTCCCTCTTCAATCCTGTCACTCAGTGTTGTAAACTGTTTCAAACAAATTCTACTGTTCAACAGTTCAAGTGTTTCTAATGAAGCTGAATGTTCTCCTCTACTTTCCTCAATTGGGTTTCTTTCATGTCCTCCTGAGATCAAAGACAGAATTCTAGCTACTGTCAAAGCCCTGATGACATCATCAGGAATTCTGACTTTGATCTGGAGACACTTGCTTTAATCTGAATTTGATCCGGCTAATGTTTTAGTTTAGGTTGCATGATACCGACCACCTCATTTCTCCTGATGGACTGGTGACCTGTCCAGGGTGAACCCTGCCTCTTGAACAATGTCACCTGGGATCGCCCCCCCCCCCCCCGTGACCCTTAAAGGATAAGAATAGAAAGTGGATGGATGACTTCTCTAGGAACGTCCTGCTCACATTGGTCTGTCTTCATTTTGACTCCTCCCACTGCCACAATGACCAGCCTTTATACTCTTGGTGACTGGGGCCCTGGTTGCTGCAGGCCTCAACACCAGCCTGTGGTTGTGAGCAGGGCAGAACAGAACTGACAGTATCTCCCATGCAGGACCTGGGTCAGCGCCTGGTGCCAGCTGGGGCACCGCTTTAACCTGGACCCCTGGAAGATCTTCTCCAGGAACTGGTCTTTTTCAATCGAAACAGCGTGAAACGTCAAGTAAAGAAATGGGATTATTTAATTCACAATGAGGCCTCTGTCATAAAACAAAATGAACAACTGACTACCTCACCATGACAACCAGGAGGTAACCTGGTAGTCAGAGCAGTGATGCTCAGGTCTGTGGACTCAGGAGAGGGTTCTTCTTTCGGTCACAGGTTTGAAGATACCAGTGGAAGAGAGAGGAAAGGCTATGAGAAACCTGCCACACCTCTCCAGTGACTTGGGACATGATGGCAGTGGTGGGATTTGAACCCACACCTCCTCAGAGACTGGAGCCTAAATCCAGCGCCTGAGACCACTCGGCCACACTACCTCACTGAGCTGTTCTCTGAGTTGGTCTGCTAAAGGCGTGTTGAAGAGGAAGTAACATCATGATATCAAACTTATTCTGAAGGGGGACCCCTTCCCTCCACGGTCACAGGAAGTGACGACAGCACCGCTAGAAGCAGGAAAGAAATGGTAAAAGGACTCAGTTTGTACAGAGCCTTTCTACCTCAGCAGCACTCAAGGAGCTGAACAATGTCCTCTCATTCACACACACTCACACACTGATGCTGAAGGCTGCAATGCAAGGAGCCAACCTACTCATCAGAAGTATTTAGGGGTTCAGTCTCTTACTCAAGGACACTTTGACATGGTCACCAGGGGTAGTGAGGATGGAACTGGACCCTGGTATCTGCAACGACTCCATCAACTCCTAATCTAGCAGCTCTGCTGGGTCCAACTATTTTACAGAACATTTGACAGACCTGTGGAGCAGTGAGGACACACATGAGTTGATCACATGATCCACTGAAGCGCCATTTTACCTGCCACTGAGGTCACCAACATGAGCTGGAGTTGGGACTCTTGAACTGAACCTGGTATCACAGCGACACCTACTGCTGCAAAATGGAACAGCAACACTGAACCAAGTACAGGATTGGACGGAGACTGACGGTCTCTGTTTGGGTTTTTGAAGAACAAGGAGGGAGTGGCTTCAAGCTGGATTCTCAGAGACTATTTCCCCAACCTCTACATTGGCATCTACACTGTCATCCAGTCACGTGACTGAAGTCATCCAGTCATGTGACTGAAGTCATCCTGTCACGTGACTGAAGTCATCCTGTCATGTCAGTGATGTCACTTGGCAGGACTGTCATTGCCGTCTCATTCTAGAAAAGAATCCAGACTCCACCTGTGGCTCCATGTTAACTGATGGACCTCTGGTTGGAGGCTGGACGATGATGTTTGGACTTGAAGGAAAACTCCTTGTCCAAATTCCATTGTGTTCAAATTTAAAGTCCCACAATAAGAAGTAGCTGAATCTGACAGGTGAAGGTTTGGAACTACAAGATGGTGATGTTTTCTTGACTTGATGCTCTGACTGTCAGGGTAGATGACAGCTTCTTCTGCTGCTGCATCTGAGTGGCTATGATTGCAGGTTTTACCTCCCAAGGTTGTTTGGTTCCAGGGGACATTTTAGAATTCCAGTCCCCAACTTTGGCTGTTCTGAAACTCTTCTCCTGAATCACTCCTGAGCTGCAGCAAGAACAAATACCAGTGCCAACCAGATCAACTTCATGGCTGTTTTTGTAGTGATTTGGTTCTAAACAAATAAAACTGACTTGACCTGATTTGGTGCCTCATGAGGAGAAAATTTGGGCACAAATGTTGGACAAGAGTGTTTTTGGAGGGGTGTTTTTTTGTTGTTGTTGCAGTGTTGTAAGTCACTGTACCTGCAGCTAAAAGATTGAACTTTCTCCAAATGTCCTCAAGATGGTTTCCAATGACATCAGTTGTCACAAGAGGAAGTCTGCATTTAAACACACTCAAGTGTGCCCAGCTATTCTTATGAGAACATTCGATCAACTTCATTCTATGTGCAGCCTAACCTTAATCTTAATCTTAATATTAACCAACTGAATCTTAATCTTTATTTGAAACTAAACTCAATC